>NW_012108597.1:868582-894308 GCF_000951045.1 Mandrillus leucophaeus
TTTTTGTATTTTCAGTAGAGATGGGGTTTCACCGTGTTAGCCAGGATGGTCTTGATCTCTTGACCTCGTGATCCGCCCACTTCGGCCTCCCAAAGTGCTAGGATTACAGGCGTGAGCCACCACGCCTGGCCCCTTTTAATTCCTTTGGGCATATTCTTAGGAGTGGAATTATTGGGTCATATAATAAATATATGGTTAACTTTCGAGGAGCTGTTTTCCAAAGTCACTATATAAAATTTTATTCAGCTGATAATTATAGTAATTATGTGTTTGATTGCAGTAATGTAATTACAGTGACATTAGTAGTTCTTTACAGATATTTGGACATTTCAAAATTGCTTCTATAAATTTCTACTTTCATACTTTTACCCTGTAGCTATAAAATGGCAACATAGAGAACATATGGGATATTGTTAATAGTTTTCTTAGTGCTGTATATTAAATTTTTTTTAGACATGATTTGTATGGTCAAACTTTTCAGAGTTATTTCTGAGCTTTTAAGATGTTTTAATAAATTTTATAGGACTCTTTACTTCTCTGTTATGAGTGTTTTGACAGGAACCAGAAGAAAGGTAGTTATTGAGAATTTTCAATACAATTATAATGTTGAAATGGTGAAAATCCCATTTCAAAGACAGTTTTCTTGAAGCTTCTTAAACAAATTTTGGTCTCCAGAAGTGAGTCTCCTTCTGATTAGTTGAACATAATCAAGTCATCTTAGAGATAGGGTTGCCAACATTTCTTCTTCCCAGCCACTTCCTAAGAACAGAAAAACTAACAAGCAAGAAACAACAAGGCCTTTATCAATCTTCTTGCACAGACAGTGCTCATTGCCTCACACCTGGTTTGGCTCTTGGTCTTCACCCTTTCTGAGTCCTTATTATTACATTCTTCCTTATGAAACCCAATTTAAATCATGCTTTCAAGTTCAACATAGTTCAAATTTTATGCATCATTTTCCTTTTGATGTTTCTATATCTGAAATCTTACAATGTGGATTTTGAACTACACAATCTTGCATTTGAATATATTCCTCATGTTGTGCTTTAATAAAATCATGAACCCTTTCAAAGCAAGAAACACCCATTCCTCCTTTTCTGTCTCTCAGAGTACCTTCATGTCAATTAGGAGGATCATAAATATACATTGATTGATTTATTTTTGTCATTTTAAAAATAGTTTCTCTAGCCAGAATAACTTATTTAAGACTTAATAAATGCCCTGCTGAGTTTCAGACTTGTGTGGGGACAGTAGCCTCTTTTTTGGCTTACTTCTCCCTTTTGAAATGAGAGTATATATTACTTAATGCCTCTATCCCTATTGTATCTTGGAATTCACTAACCTGTTTTTTTTTTTTTTTTTTTTTTTTAATAGGCCTATAGGTGGAAGAGACTAGCCTTTTCTCAGATGCAACTTTGGACTGTGGACATTCGAGTTAATGTTAGAATGGGTTAGATTTTTCCATTAAGTCTTATATCTGTTGTATAGGCATGATTGTATCTTGCCATGTTAGGAGGACATGAGATTTTGGAAAAGCCAGGGTCAGAAGGATATGTTCAATTCTGTGTCCCTACCCCAGTCTCGTGTTTAATTGAAATCCCCAATGTTAGAGGTGGGGACTGGTGGGAGGTCATTGGATCATGAGTGCAATTTCCCCCTTGGTACTGTTGTTATAATAGTGCGTGAGTTATCATGATATACGGTTGTTTAAAAGTGTTTAGCACCTCCTGCTTCTTTCTCTTTCTTCTATTCCAGCCATGTAAAGATGTCTGCTTACACTTTGCCTTCTGTCATAATTGTAAGTTTCCTGAGGCCTCCACAGAAGCTGCTCTGATTTCTTCACAACCTGCAGAACCGTGAGCTAATTAAACCTGTTTTCTCATTAAATTACCCAGCCTCAGATATTTCTTTATTAGCAATTTGAGAACAGATTAATACAATGTGGGTAAATCCTTCATTAATGATTTAGCATCATCCATTTGGTGCTGTTTTTGTGTTAGAGTTCTCATGAGATCTGGTTGTTTAACAGTTTGTGGCACCTTCCCCCTCTTTCTTGGTCCTGTTCCTGCCATGTAAGACAGTTGCTCCCACTTGTCCTTCTACCATGAGTAAAAGCTCCCTGAGGCCTCCCTAGCAGCAGACACTGCTATGCTTCCTGAGTGACCTGCAGAATTGTGTGACAAACTTTTTCAAAAAGAAATTACCTGATCTCAGTTATTTTTTATAGTAATGCAAGAACTGACTAATATACATATCTATAAAAAAGTAACATAACCATGACTGCCCACTGTATCTCACAAATCATTATGGAAATTAAATAAGACCATGTATAATATTTATTGAAAATTATGCAGGGTAATGGAGATTTATTTAATTTAAACTAAATATCTCACTAAAAATACAAAAAAAGATAAATGAAATATAGGCAATCCTTGCTTTGAATGGTAATGTGAGACCATAAAAGTGACCATGCAAGCTGACATTATGCAAAAAAAATTATAATAATCAATGGGAAAAAATATAGTTGCTTTGTGATTGTAAAAATTTTTGGTTAAAACATTAAAAACATTTTTACTGCCAGTTACAAGTGAATAGAAAAATGGAAAAATTATAAAGCAACTATCTACTTAGTACACTGTATTTAAAATACTGAGAAATTAAAATATTTTATTTCTTTGTAAAGATGTATTAAGAGTGGTCTCAGCAGTGTCCTCCTTCTTCAAGTCATGGAACTTACAATTTGGACGACATCTTTTCTACTTGTTGGTGAATTTCTATACTCAATTTTAAGTTTGTATCAGCTTTGAACATTTTATCCTTTTCAATTTCAATGCCATGAAAATCTCTAAGAGTTACTTTGATGTAAAATTGTTTGCCAGCATCACTTGCCCTGGAACATCTTCATCCTTTTATCACAACCACTTTTCTCATTTATGTCAATAAGTTTGCCTTCACTAAGTTCCTCTGGCTCTAGAGTCTCTCTAACAGTGGCAGTTTCAATCTTCGAACAGTTAGATATTTCTTCTACAACCTCAATACATTTGATTTGAATTTCACTGCCAGCATTAGCACTTTTATTTCTTTGATGTACTTTGATTTTTCTTGACCAATTCCTTACTTCAGTTACTTATTATTATAAAATAACACATGAGTCTGTCACTGAGGGATAAAACGGTAGTATAAATATGTGCCATTTTTGATGAACAAAGTGAATAATACATGCACAGTGACCAACTGCTGGTAGACTATGAAAGAAATGATATGATTGGTTATTGATCACAATGCAAATCTGTTTTATATATAGTGATTTGTGGACAAAAGTGCTGGCAGTGACATTTGCACTTTAAGAAATTACTAATAGTTAATATACTGTAGTAAATAAAATCTAAGTCGTTTTGTTGGGAGACTGGTGCCATTTAAGTGAACACTGGTAATTTGGACCACACAATGAAATGAAAAGTATTCATTTAAAACATCTTATTCATAAATCAATTAAGACACAGATGGGAACTACTGAGCCAAGATATGTAAGAAGACGAGAGTCCAGAGGGAAGAGCTTGCCTTTTAGTGGTTCTTATGTTGTTTCTAATAAGGTACTTGTAAGACTGAGTAGAAATTTTGACAAATGTACAGATCCAGGGGAACAACATGTGAAGCCCAGGTTTTGCTGTGAACCTTAGCATTTATGATTGGAACCCTGAAGAGCTACACCAAAGTAGTAAGGACAAACCTAAAGCAATTCCGAAATCACTTAGACTGACACCCAACTTCAAATTATCTTGATGGACTAAAAAATTTCAAGTCCTCAAATCTGAAACTGGTACTATGTTGTTACTTGCTAAAAACTTGGCAGAAGCAATGCACAAGTTCATTTTATGAAAAGAGATTATCCTAGGCATTAAATTATTTCCAGAAATACTTTTTCTTCAAATCCAATGTCCAACACACAAGCACAAAATAATAAGATACATGCAAACACAAAACAGCATGAACATGCATTATCAAAAACACCAGACCACATGTTTGTACTGCATATAGTGGAATTACCAGACAGTTTCCATGTTCTTTGAAATGAAGTTCAAGTTTCAGAAAAAAAAAAAGAATTAAAAGACATTGCAGATTTGGAAAAAGAAAACTCTGGAAATTCTAAAAATGAATATTGTAGTAACCAAATAAAAGCTCAATGAATACATTAAATAGTAGATGATGAATGAGTAATTTAAACAAAAATAAAATAAGATGCAAGAAAGAATAAAATTTTTGGTCATGTTCGCAAAAATGGTGAATTCACAGGTGTGGTGTCAGTGAATAAAAAATGATGAAGTAAGGACCTCCAAAACCTTGCCTCTCCAAAAGAGCAATTTAAAAAATTTAGAATCAACATTTTTAGAACTTTGGAAATTAACCAAAACTTGCAACAATCCAGCAAGAGTTTAGTAAATGAAAAAATAGATCTGAATCTCAGTGAGAGCAGTAAGTTTTGTGGCATTTTAATTTATTCTAGTCCCATCTCTTATTACCAGTTCAGCAGTATCCTTGAAAATTAAAGGCCCACATTTTCAATACTGAAGGGAGCAAAAGAAAGCTGGAGCACTTTCGAAGCATAATTCCCAAAGAATATTAATTATTTGACTTGTCTGGTGGCTCTCTGGAAGACCTCACTCAAAACATTTGCCTTCATTTGATCTGATTCAAACTCACCCAGTTGACGTGGTGCAAGCCTTTTGTTAGGGGCATTTTTTGAACATAATAACATCCCAGCTGCCTGAGGTGATAGATAATGGGGAAAACAGTAGACAAATCAATAGGCTTAAATGGAAAACCTTAGGAGGACATGTCCATATGGGTATTGAAAGACTCTGTCATACTGTTGAAAATCTAGAAGTTCATATGCACGCATAAAGCTGTGTGCATGCTAAGGAAAAACCTGAGAAAGCCCTACGCTCTTACTTCTGGCTGAACTTGAAGTTCTGTGCAAGGAGAAAATAAAGGCTAAGGCAAGAGTGTAAAAGCCTAACACAGTGTTCAATGCATGCCCCAACAAACACACATAGCCCATTAGCAAAGATTGAAGGATTTATGGGTTCCAGATATTTAAAGATATGTGTTTCTAATTATTAGTTGACCCCTAATAAGGCTCAGAAATTTCAGTTGCCACACATGATAAAGAACAGAAAAGTCACTAAAGAGAAATAGAAAGTTAAATACTGCATGTTCCCACTTATAAGTGGGAGATAAATAATGAATACATGTGGAAATAGAGAGTGCATTCGTAGACATTGGTGACTTGAAAGGATGGGAAGTTGGAGGCGTGAGGTATGAGAAATTACTTAATAAGCACAATGTACACAATTTGGGTGATGGCTGCACTAAAAGCCCAGAATTTACCACTTTGCAATATATCCATGTAACAAAACTGAACTTATATTTTCCAAGTCTGTAAAAATTAAAAAGTCGCTAAACAACAATTTTTCTAAAAAGGTAGCAACAAAAAACCCTAACAAGGAAAGAGAATCTAATTTCCAGAGTTACCACATTATATTAATTAAAATAACTAGGTTTCAAAAAGATAATGAAATGTTCAAATAAATAAGATAATATAACCCTTACACAGGAAATAAAACAATCAGTAAAACATACTGAGAAAGCCCACATGTTGGAGATACTAGAAAAATACCTTAAGGCCGGACACAGTGGCTCATGCCTGTAATCCCAGCACTTTGGGAGGCCAAAGTGGGTGGATCACGAAATCAGGAGGTCGAGACCAGCCTGGCCATGGTGAAACCCCGTCTGTACTAAAAATACAAAAAAAATTAGCTGGACATGGTGGTGTGTGCCTGTAATCCCAGCTACTTGGGAGGCTGAGACAAGGAGAATTGCTTGAACCTGGAGGCGGAGGTTGCAGTGAGCCGAGATCACGCCACTGCACTCCAGCCAGGGCGACAGTGTGAGACTCTGTCTAAAAAAAAAATACTTTAAATAAGCTATTTTAAATATTTTATTTTTTAACTATTATTTTAGGTTCAGGGATACATGTACAAATTTGATACATAAATTATCTAGGAGTTTGGTGTACAGATTATTTCTCCAGCCGGGTAATAAGTGCAGTATCCAATAGATAGTTTTTTGATCCTCACTCTCCCTCCTTCTACCCTCAACTAGGGCCTTGTGTCTTTTGTGGCCTTCATTATGTTCGTATGAACACAATATTTAGCTCTCACTTATAAGTTAGAACATGTGGTGTCTGGATTTGTGTTCCTGTGTTTTTCACTTAGGATAATGACCTCCAGCTTTATCCATGTTTCTGCAAAGAACATGATCTCTTTATTTTTCCTGGCTGCATAGTATTTCATGGTGTATAAGTACCACATTTATTCTATCCAGTCTACTTTTGATGGATATTTAGGTTGATTCCCTGTCTTTATAATTGTGAATAGCTCCACAATAAACATATGCCTGCATGTGTCTATATGGTAGTGTATGTGTCTATATGGGGAGCATACATTCAATCATGGAAATGCCGGGTTGAATGGTAATTAAGCTTTAGCTTTAAGTTATTTGAGAAATTGTCACAATGCATTCCATGTTGGCTGAACTAATTTGCATTCCCATCAGCAGTGTATAAGTGTTTCCTTTTTCTCCATAATTTCACCAGCATTTGTTATTTTTTGACGTAGTAATGCCATTCTAATTGGTGTAAGATTGTATTTCATTGTAGTTTTGATATGCATTTTTCCAGTGATTAGTGACATTAAGGGTTTTTTTCATATGCTTGTTGCTCCCATGTATGTCTTTTTTGAAGAGTGTTTATTTATGTCCTTTGACCACTTTTTAATGAGCTTGGAGGTTTTTTTGCTTAAGAATTAGTTTAAGTTCCTTATAGATTCTGGATATTAGACCTTTGTCAGATGCATAGTTTAAAAATATTTTCTCCCATTCTGTAGACTGATTGTTTATTTTGTGGCTAGTTTATTTTGCTGTGCAGAAGCTTTTTAGTTTAGTTAGGTCCCATTTGTCAACTTTTGGTTTTGGTGCAATTACCTTTAGCATCTTTGTCATGAAATATTTGCCTGGTTTTGTTCAAAATGTAATTTCCTAGGTTATCTTCCAGGGTTGTTATAGTTTCAGGTTTCACGTTTAAGTCTTTAACCTATTGTGAGGTTTTGTTTTGTTTTGTTTTGTTTTGTTTTTTTGTTTTTTTTTGTGTGTGTATAGTGTAAGAAAGGAGTTCAGTTTCAATCTTCTGTGTATGGCTGATTATTATAGCACCACTTATTGAATAGGGAGTCCTTTTCCCCTTGCTTGTTTTTGTTGACTTTGACAAAGGTTAGAATGTCGTATGTGTGTGGCATTATTTCTGGGCTCTCTGTTCTGTTCCATTGGTCTATGTGTTGATTTTTGTACCAGTTCCATGCTGTTTCAGTTACTGTAGTCTTGTAGCACAGTTGGAAATCAGGTAATGTGATGCCTCCACCTTTGTCCTTTTTGCTTAGTACTGCCTTAACTATTCAAGCTCTTTTTTTGGATCCATAAAAAATTTACAATCATTTTTTTCTAATTCTGTGAAGAATGTTGTTGTTAGTTTGATAGGAATGTCACTGAATCTGTAAATTGCTTTGGGCAGTACAGCCATTTTTACAATATTGATTCTTCCAATCCATGAGCATGGAATTATTTTTTGCATTTATTTGTTTCTTTTCTGATTTGTTTCATCACTGTTTAGAAATTCTCATTGTGGAGATCTTTCACCATCCTGGTTAGCTGTATTCCTAGGTATTTTATACTTTTTGTGGCTATTGTAAACAGGATTGCATCCTTGATTTGCCTCTCAGCTTGGATGTTGTTAGTGTACAGGAATGCTGCTAATTTTTGTACATTTATTTTATACCCTAAAACTTTGTTTGAAGTTGCTTAGAAGATCAACTTGTTTTGGGGCAGAGACTATGGGGTTTTCTAGGTATAGGATCATATTTTCTTCAAACAGTGATACTTTGATTTTCTCTCTTCCTATTTGCATGCATTTTATTCCTGCCTCTTGCCAGATTACTCTTGCCAGTACTTCCAGTAAGATAGCTAAATAAGACTGATGAAAGAGGGCATTCTGCCTTGTTCCAATTTTCAAAGAGAAGGCTTCTATTTTTTGTCAATTCAGTATGATGCTAGCTGTGGGTTTGTAATAGATGGCTCTAATTATTTTGTAGTATGTTTCTTCAATGCCTAGTTGCTTCAGAATTCATTAACATGAAGAAATGTTGAATTTTATATAAATTTTTTTTTTTTTTTTTTTTTTTTTGAGACAGAGTCACGGTCTGTTGCCCAGGCTGGAGTGCAGTGGTGCAATCTTGCCTTACTGCACCCCCCAGGTTCAAGTGATTCTCCTGCTTCAGCCTCCTGTGTAGTTGGGATTACAGGTGCCCACCACCACGCCCAGTTAATTTTTATATTTTTAGTAGAGACAGGGTTTTGCCATGTTGGCCATGCTGGTCTTGAACTCCTCACCTCAAGTGATCCACCTGCCTCAGTCTCCCAAAGTGCTGGGATTACAGATGTGAGCCTCCACTCACTGCTCCTTTTTTTGCATCTATTGAGGTACTCATGTGGTTTTTGGTTTTAGTTCTGCTTATATGATGAATAATGTCTTCATTTGCCTATGTTGACCCAACCTTCCATCCCAGGCAAGGATAAAGCCTACGTAATGGTGACGGATTAGATTTTTTATATGCTGCTAGATTTGGTTCAGGATGATGCTGGACTCACAGAATGAGTTAGAGAAGTTTCTTTTCTCCTCAATTTTTTGCAGTCATTTCAAAAGGAATAGTACCATATTATCTTTATACATCTGGTAAAATTTGGCTGTGAATCTGTCTGGTCCTGTGTTCTTTCTGGTTGGTAGAACTTTTAATACTGATTTAATTTCAATACTCATTATTAGTCTGTTCAGGTATTCAATTGCTTTTCGTTGAATCTTGGAAGGTTGTATGTTTCCAGGAATTTTTCCATCATTTCTAGGTTATCTAGTTTGTATGCATACAGGTGTTTATAGTAGTCATTGTGGGTTTTTTATATTTATGTGGAGTCCATGGTAACATCTCCTTTGTCATTTCTGATTGTGTTTATTTGAATCTTCTCTCTTTTTTTGTTTATAGTTCTATGCAGTAGCATATCTGTCATAATTCTTTCAAAGAACTCCTGAATTGATTGGTCCTTTTTATTGTTTCCATATCTCAATTTCCTTCAGGTCACCCATGATATAGTTATTTCTTATCTTCCTATAGCTTTGTGGTTGATTTTCTCTTTTATTAGTATGTTGTATCTCTGTTGTCATAAGCTTCAAATAATTTATTGACATGTACCTTAATTTCATTAATTACCCAGAAGAGATTCAGGAGCAGGTTGTTTAATTTTTATATAATTGTTTGGTTGTGAGTGATTTTCTTAGTATCAATTTTTACTTTTATTTTGCTGTGGTCCAAAAATGTGGTTGGTAGGATTTGCGTTTTTTTTTAAATTTGTTGAGGACATTTTTTATGTCTGATTATGTGGTTGATTTTAGACTACATGCCATGTGAAGATGAGAAGTTCTGTTGTTTTGAGTTTGAGAGCTCTGTAGATGTCTTTTAGGTATATTTGGTCAAGTATTGAGTTCAGGTCAGAAATAGTTTTCTGAGTTTTCTGCCTCAATGGAGAGTCTAATGCAATGGACAGTCAGTAGAGTGTTGATGTCTCCCACTATTATTGTGTGTTTTTCTAATCTCTTCATAAGTCTGTAAGGACTTGGTTTATAAATCTGGTTGTTTCTGCTTTGGGTGTGGATGTATTTAGGTTAGTTAGGTGTTCTTGTTGAGTTGAACCCTTTACCATTATGTAATGTTCTTCTTTGTCTTTAAAAAAATATTTTTTCTGAGTTTGAAGTCGGTTCTGTCTGAAATTACAACAGAAACCTCTGTTTTTGTCTGGTTTCTATTTTCTTGGTAGGTTTTTCTCCATCTCTTTAATTTGAGCATATGGGTGCCATTGCATATGAAGTGACTCTCTGGAAAATAGCATAGCTCTGGGTCTTGCTTCTTTATATAACTTGCCAGTCTGTGCCTTTTAATTGGGTCATTCAGCCCATGTGTAGTATTGATATCTGTGGATTTGATACTGTCATCATGTTAGCAGGTTGTTATGCAGAGTTTTTTCTGTGGTTGCTTTATGACATCAGTGGTCTATGTACTTAAGTTTGGTTGTGTTGTGGCTAGCAAAGGTCTTTTCTGCCCATATTTAGCACTCTTTTTATTACTTATTATAAGGCAAGTTTTGTTGATAATAAATTATCTTGGCATTTACTTGTCTAAAAAGTATCTTTTTTTTCCTCCTTTTCTTTAGAAACTTCTTTTGGCTAGATATAAAACTCTTGGTTGGAATCGCTTTTCCTTAAAAATGCAGAATATAAGCCCTGATCTCTTCTGGCTTGTAGTGTTTCTGCTAGCCTGATGGAGTTCTCTTTTTAGATGATCTTCACCTTCTTTCTACATGCCTTTAACATTTTTTCTTTCATTTTGCCCTTGGAGGGTCTGGTGACTATGTGTCTTAGGGATGGTCTTCTTGTGTAGTATTTCATAGGGGTTCTCTGCATTTCCTGAATTTGAACGTTGGCCTCTCTAGAGAGGTTGGGGAAATTTTCATGAACAATATCCTGAAATAAATATGTGTTCCAAGTTTCTTGCTTTCTCTTCCTCTCTTTTAGTGATGCCAATGAGTCACAGATACTGTCTCTTCTCATAATACCATATTTTTTGTTTTTGTTTATTCTTCTTGTTTTTCTTTATTTTTATCTGACTGTTATTTTGGAGAGCTGGTCTTTGAACACTCAAATTCTTTCTTCAACTTTAGTTGATTCTGGTATTGATACTTGCAATTGTAATCTGAAATTCTTAAAGTGGGTTTTTCAACTCTATCAGACCAGTTTGATTTTTTCTTAAAATGGTCATTTTGTTTTACATCTTCTCTATCATTTTATTGTATTCCTTTGAATCCTTAGATTGAGTTTTGACTGAATCTTGATGATTTTATTTTTATCCAAATTCTTAATTCATTTTCTGATATTTCAGCTGTTTCAGTCTGGTTAATGACTACTGTTGTGGAAATAGTCTGGTCATTTGGAGGTAGAAAGACACTCTGGCTTTCTGAATTCCAGAGTTACTGCACTGGCTCTTTCTAGTCTTTGTCAGCTGATGAGCCTTCAATCTTTGAAGTTGCTATCTTTTGGATGGATAGATTCTTCTTTTATCTTCTTTGATATCCGGAGTTGTTTGGTTGTAGTATTAGTTAGGCTCAGTCAACTGACTTCCTTTCTGAAGGATTTTAGGGGGCCAAGTTTCAGCTCAGGACTTCTGAGTTGCACACTCTAACTCTGGGGGAGGGATTGGTATCCAGTCACTAGCTTTGTTTTCTGATCCCTCTAGGTTAGGAACGTGCTTTGCTTGGGGGGCCAAAGTGTTCACAGACTGCTAGTCACAACATTCCAATAGATGGTGAGAGCCCAAGCATTTCATGGGAAGGTGGCAGTGAGATCTGTGCTCATTTGTATGTAACAGCAGCAGTGGCAGTGAGGTGGGCTTCATGCTCATCAGTTCTGGTACATCATTGTCAGGCATGGTGGTGCCAGCCCCCATGTAGCCTTTTGCAGTTGCAACGGTGGCAGTGAGGCACATGGGGTGGGATGAGGCACATGGGGTGGGATGCATGGCTGCTGCCATTTTTGCACACGTTTATGTCAGAGCTGGTGTCAGCATGGATGTGTGGCACTGGAGGGCACTAGTCTGACCCCTCTGTACATGCATTCACATTGGTGGCAGTGGTGGCACAGAGTGGGATGTGGGGTCACTGGTTTCTGTGCATGCATTTGCCTTGGCAATGGTGGCACAGAAGGAAGTATAGGGTGCTTACATGCCAGCAGCAGTGGCACAGTGGGTTGCACACGCACACACACATGCACCAGCAGCGGGGAAGGGAATGTGAAGTTTGCCCATATGCATGCACTGGCAAAGCAATGTGTGGAGTGACCATGGATGAGTGTGTGCCAGCAAAGTGGCATGGGTGAGGCTCTCGTAGGGAGAGTCCATGGGAGGACTGCTGCACTTCAGTGGGGGCCACTCTGCTGGAACTCTCTGGTGGTCAGATGTGGTCAGCCAGTGAAGAACCTATAATACTGGCCCCTAGGAGGCACCCTGGCTGGGCATCCTAGGCTGAACTGCAAACAGGCATGACCAAGCTCTAGCCCTGGGAAAAGCCAGCAGAAAGGGAAAAGCTCAGGTTGAACCAGCCCCATCTCGCGGGCATGATTACCCTGTTCTCTTTAGGTCTGACAGTTCTCCATAGGCTAAAGTTTCTTAGGGGAGCAAGGTGAAATGGCCATCCCTGGGTATGTAGATGCTTTCACACCAAACCCTCTAGATTCCACATTGGCTAGAGTTCTTCCCCTATTATCTCTCTGAACAGCTCTCCCTGCCAGCTCATGTGACTGTGGGGGCCAAGGGTTCTCCTACTGTCAGAATTCCAAAGGGCTGTGGCAAGAGTGGGTTGGTCCTTGCCTGCTCAACTCACATTTTTCCCTGGAGTCACTGGGGGCAAGCATGAGTGCTGATGTGCCATAGCCTTATGCAGGCATCCCAGGTTCCTCCCCCTTCAGCTCAACATCTATCTCCTTCCTCTGTTCACTCTCAATGCCTTTCTTCTGAAGATCTTCTCAGAGTATGCAAGTCTTCCCAGTGTCCTGGTCCCTCAGTGGCAGATGTTTCTCTTGGCTGTGTCTAGACACCCATCTTGCCTAAATCCTTAAATAATTTAAAATAAGTATAGGAAAGCATATCTGAAAAACTGCAGGAAAACATAAAAGCAATCTTCCGCCAAAGAGAGAACATCAATAAAGAAATAGAAGTCAATAAAATAATCAAATGAAATTCTAAAATTGTAAGTTAATATAATTAAAATGAAAAATTACAGAGAGGAATTTAACAGCATATTTGAGCGGGCAGAAGAAACAGTCATCAAACTTAACAATTGGCCAATTTAGATGATGTAATCCTAGAACAAAAAGAAGAGAAAATAAAGAAAAATGATAGAGCCTTGGAGACCATCATCAACTCAAGAGAACCATCATACACATAATAGAAGTTCCAGAAAAAGAGAATAGGAAATAGTAGAAGAAAATATTTGAAAAAATAATAACCAAAACTTGATGAAACACATTAATTCACACACTCAAGAAGTTTAATGTACTCTAAGTGGGATAAACTCAAATAATGTATTATAACATGTTTATCTAATTTAGTATTCTTAAACCTGTGGAACATGAAAGTCTGACATTATTACCCCATTATATAGAAAAAGTCGAGGCTCACATTATGGGTTATAATGTAGGTCAACCTAGTGAAAGAATTAACAGCACAACCTAAGCTTTCTAACTCCTAGTCCATTGTGCTTTCTAATAGACCACACTACCATATGTATTTGAGTAGCCTTGGGCCTCAAACCATGTTTCATGGTGATGTGATTTAGACTTATGATTTGTGAGGCTGTCCTCTGCACAAAATTTACAAGTTAAGGTTTGACAACTTACGTATTGTTTTCTTGTGCCTACGCTGACATCTTACCTAAATCTGCAATGTTTAGAAAAGAATTTCTGATGCTTTAAAATTCTCCTTGCTCTTTTCAATATTTTTTTCCAAATGCTATTAATAAATTAATATGGATTTATTGGTGATGTGTTCATAAAAATGACCAGACTCTGCCTGTAGAACAGCTGCATTGCAATGATAAAAATAAAAGCTTCCCCTGTGATGTTGAAGAAAATAATAGTATTGAAATTCTGTAACAATAAATTTTCTTTTCAAAACAGAACTTCAAATTCTCTTGAAACAAACAAATATTCTTGAAAATTGAAAATTTTGTTTGTATGTAGAAAGATTATTTTTATATTTTACTCAGACTTAGTGGTGTTGTCAATTTTTGCAATGCAACAGTAGCATTACATGTAAAGACATTTGGCTTTAATATACTTATTTGCCTCTTATTAGCAGATATCCCTGCCAAATGTTTAAAGTTTAATCTTTTTCTATCTGTAACAGCATTAGAATAGGACAACTAAACCCCCAATGGAAAGAAACATTTAAAATAGGGTTCATATGACCATACAATTATCTTAAATTTGTTATGGTGATAGATTCAATCAATAAGGAAGAACATTCATTGCCCTCTAGTGGTTAGTCCCTTAGCCCCTATGTTGCTGGCCCCATCAACATAGAATTTCTACGTTTTTCACAAAGTAGAAATCCACATAGGCTGACTACAATCAAAATAGAGGAAATCAGTCTAAATAAAAAAAAAAAACAAAACCTAGAATCCAGCACCTAGCTCTGAATGCAAATAAAAGATATTAAAGTGAAGAGTTAAAACTTCAAATATGAGATAAACAGATTTGGATTAAAATTTGTGGTTATGTGACTAGCTTCTTTATACCTGCTGAGATTTAAAAAAAAAAAAAAAATGCCTCTTTCCAAATGCGGTCTATGTTACTCTAAACCTATGAAACCACTGCAGATTGAAAGAAACATAAGATGTCTATATGACAGAATGCGGGAGATTATTTTTACCTAACTTTCATATTTTACAAAAACAGACAGAAGCCAAGAGAGGGAAAGTGTCTTTCTTATGGTTAAATTAACAGTGGCAAAATTGAAAATGAAACTCAGTGACATTCTTCCATGTTAGTTTTCCAGATTTCACATTTGAAATTATAAAGAGAGGCAGAGATCTTTTATCAAAGAGATGTGAATTAGTATTTGACTCTTCACCAAACCCCTGTAATGGTTAATAATGAGTGTCAACTTGATTGTATTGAAGGATGCAAAGTGTTGTTCCTCAGTGTGTTTGTGAGGGTGTTGCCAAAGGAGATTAACATTTGAGTCAGTGGACTGGGAGAGGCAGACACACCCTCAATCTGGGTGGACACCATTTAATTGGCTGCCAGCATGGCTAGGATAAATGCAGGCAGAGGAACATGGAAGAACTAGGCTGGCTGTCTTCTGGCCTCCATCTTTCTTCTGTACTGGATTCTTTCTGCCTTCAAACATTGGACTCTAAGTTCTTCAGCTTGTGGACCCTTGGGCTTACACCAGTGGTTTGCCAGGGGCGCTTGGGCCGTCAGCTACAAACTGAAGGCTGCATTGTTGACTTCTTTACTTTTGAGGTTTGGGGACTTGGACTGGCCTCCTTCTCAGCTTGCAGGCAGTCTACTGTGGGACTTCACCTTGTGACTGTGGGAGTCAATACTCTTTAATTAACTCCCTTTCATATATACATCTATCCTATTAGTCCTGTCCCTCTAGAGAACCCTGGCTAATACAACTGCTCAGTCACTGGTTTTCATGAATATTGTAGGTTAATATTAGTTGGCTACAAAAGCCTTTGGGGCAAATACAAAAAGAATTTTGGACAACTATTCAATCTATAATTACCCCAAAAAGGGTTTTTTCATGAAAAAAAAGTTTATAAAATTTTGGATTTTGACAAGGCCTTCAATAGAACTTGATTTAAAATACAAGTTGGTGCAACATTCTTGAAGGAAAAAAATGATTGTTGTTATAGCTTTCAATGACTCTTAAACTTTTGTGGCCTTCCAGAGATCTTCATTAAATTTTGAGTATTCCTGAAAGAATTAACACCCACAGTCATTAACTATTAACATTTTAATTAAAATTATGTTGTCATATTATTTGACTAATACAATAACATTGCATTAAAATATCTCAATAACAGGAAATCAAAGTCCATAGATACAGAAAGTAAGCACAATATCTAAAGGATTATGAAGACTATAAAAACAGAAGAACATAGAATGGTGTTTAATTTTTCCATTTTTCTTTTAGGCCCTTATGGAGGACACTTCTCTTTGATCCACTTTCTTCTAAATCAATAAAAGGTCAATAAGTAATTGACAAGCTTCAATTACTTACTGTAAGAGAAACTCATAGTCTAGTAATAAGACGTGAAGGCATTTGCCTCTATTCATTTCAAAATTAATTATTGAGTTTCTATTATGTCTTTAACAATAGTTTTGCTGCTGAGTATAAAGCAATTAGTATGTCAGACTGATAATGGGCCTTACATTGGACTTGGGAATAGGTAGACTGTTAAATAGATAGTCCTATGCAAATAATTGAATTAGGTGATGTGAAAAAGAATAAAAATATGGTTATTTTAGATTTGGTGGTTAGAGAAAGTTTCTTTGAGAAAGTGGCATTTAAACTGAGAAAACAGTGACAAAAAGGGTCAACCAGATACGAATATTTTAGCTAGAAGAAATTCTTTTGAAAAGGCCCAAAGGTGGAACAAAATTTGGCATTTTAAAGGACAGATCAGTGTATTTTGAGATTAGTGACTGAATAACTACTACTTATAAGAGAGTAGCAGGGGCAAGGTGCTGATTGAGCCTGTGCATAATCTGCATCATTGCTATCATGACTATTTACTAATCAAGCACTGAGACAACTTGGGGAAAAATTGTCAGACATTCATAGACTGGGTCATACTCTCCAGCTATTACTGAGACACATGCAAAACAGGAGTTGGCAGAAAAATCTAGAAAACTTTAGGGCCTCAAACTTCAGTGAAGAATATTGGGGTCCGATGGTCTGAAACATGTAGAAAGATCTCCACCAATTTGAAGAGAAATTGACTCATCTTGTACTACCTGCAACAAGAAAGAATGTGACATTATTTAAATTGCAGATGCAACATATAGGACTTTTAAAGTACAGTCATGCCAACTAACAATGTTTTAGTCAATGATGGACCACATATATAACAATGGTCTCATAAGATTATAATATTTTATTTTCACTTTACCTTTTAATGTTTATATATGTTTAGATTCACAACTACCTACCACAGTGTTACAATTGTCTATATTATCCAGTACCATAATATGTTATACAGGGTTGTATCCTACTAGTAGTAGGCTATATTATATAGGCTAGATGCATAAAGGCTGTATCACTTATGTTTGTGTAAGTATGCTCTATGATGTTCCCACAATGATGAAATTGCCTACTGATAAATTTCTTAGAATATATCCCTGCTGTTAAGTGACACATGACTGCAATCCTAATTAAAATACATATAGGATTTTTCACGTACTCTGAGCACTGATTCTATAACTTATATAAATGAATTATTATTCAAAAAATCTAGATAATTTTCATAAGCAGGAATCTGTTAAGAGGAAAGACTTTCCCAAGCAGGCATTATTATTCTATAAAGACATTGTAGACAAAGCATGGTACTAGATTATGCAACTTGTTGGAGAAACAAATAAGTACATCAGTTGAATAGAATAGACAATTCATAAATAGACCTATGTGTGTGAACATACGTATTTACTAAACATGACAATTCACATCACTGGGGAAAGAATGCCCCATTTAATTAATGGAGTTGGAATAATTGACTGTTTGTTTCAGGAAAGGTAAAATATATTACCATCTCACACCAGGGCTGATATCTTGTTGACATGGGCCAGTTGTTAATAACTTATGTTCATTCTGATCAGTCAATACCCATACGTTAATAGTTCAATACTGTTAACTTTCTAAGTTTTAGAAATAATCCCAAACCTACAGAAAATCTCAAGTACAGTATAAAGAACTTTTTTCACCAGAGCAATTTAAGAGTGTTGCCAATATGATGCTTCTTCACTCCCAAATATTTGTTTGTTTCTGACAAACAAGGACGTTCCCTAACATAACTACAGTAAAACCGCTACAATCAAGAAAATAACTTTCATACATCATTACCATTTTTTTAACTTGTATTTTAAGTTCTGGGGCACAAGTGCAGGTTTTTATTACATGGGTAAACTTGTGTCATGAGGAATTGTTGTACAGATTACTTCATCACAAGTATTAAGCCTAATACCCAGACTGGAGTGCAGTGGCACAATCTCAGCTCAATGCAACCTCCACCTCCTGGGTCCAAGTGATTCTCCTGCCTCAGCCTCCTGAGTAGCTGGGACTACAGGCGTGTGCCACCATGCCTGGCTAATTTTTTGTATTTTTAGTGGAGACAATGTTTCACCGTGTTAGCCAGGATGGTCTCGATCTCCTGACCTTGTGATCCACCTGCCTCGGCCTCCCAAAGTGCTGGGATTACAGGCATGAGCCACCGTGTCCAGTCCCCTATTGGGTATTTTAAAAAATCCTCTTCCTCCCCACAGCCTGCACCCTCCAAAAAGCCCCAGTGTATGTTATTTTCCTCTATGTGTCCGTGTGTTCTTATCATTAAGCTCCCACTTACTAGTGGGAACATTCAGTATTTAGTTTTCTGGTCTTGTTCATTGCAGCACTATTCACAATAGTAAAGACATGGAATCAACCTAAATGCCTAACAATGATAGACTAGATAAAGAAAATGTGCTACATGTTCACCATGGAATACTATGCAGCCATAAAAAGAATGAGAGCATGTCCTTTGCAGGGACATGGATGGAACCAGAGGCCATAATCCTTGGTAAAATGTTACTTACCTCTAAAGTTGATCTCTTTCTTTCCCAACACATACAGGGTTTGTACTCTTTTCTAGATCTGATTATCTTCTATTCTTTTGCTTTATCTCTACTTTCTGGCCCAGTAATTAGTTTTTCTAACAGATTCCAAAATCATTAAGTCCTGAATCTTCCCCACATTTTTCTAAGGAGATTAGAAAAAAATCTCCTTCTTCGTTTTCCTGAATTGTGTAATCTCAGCCAGAAGATAAGCTTCTGTCAGACCGACATTTATCTGAGGATTAAATTTGATTTATTATTATTCTTCCTGCCTCTTCTTTAAAACAACTAATTTTGTGGTGCTTTCTCTTATAGTCTATATTTTTTTGGACAATCCGTTTCAGGTATTTTTTTTTTTTAATTCTGTATCCTCATTACACAACCATCTGCAATACCAAGCTAAATGAAATTTTTGTAGCTCAAAAGGAAAGATTAGCAGCCTGCACCTTATAATCACATACAATTTGTCTAAGACTGCCCCAGTAGTCATGCCTTTGCAGCAGCTAGTTTACAGGTCCAGGTGTTGCCTGCTAAACCCTGTACCTCCAGTGTGTGATTAAGTACCCCTCTAGGCACACTATGGTCTGTGCCCTTTTGAGGCAAGGTGTTTCCTTGAAACCGCCAATACCCATACCTTTGCTGAAGCCTAAATGGTTATGCATTTATATAAAAACAGCTGTTTGCTTGCAGATGACAAGTAAACAGCTCAGGTCAAATTCTCATGGGTAACCCAGTTAGGGCCAAAAGCTGTCACACCCAAGGTTCTCCAATTAAGAAGACATTCAACAATGAAACTAAGCAGCTAAACTGCACAATATAAGCCATTGCAAGATATCAGCTGAACAATTGCCATTCGTATGAGCAGCGTAGAGGAATGACAGAAAATAAATGAATGAAGTGATAAGCCCTTAGGCTAAAGAAACTAGTGTAGTGATTTACTGGTTTTTATATCTGCCAACTAATAACAATTTTTTTTTTAAAAAAGATACTCAAATGAAATTGCTAGTATCTTAATTTTTAAAATAAGAACTTAAAAACTCAAATCACCACCTAATTTCCCCCAACTCAGAAAGGTTATTTTAAAACTAAAAAAAATTAAATTAAATTAAATTAAAACATGCATACTTCCAGAATAAAGAAGAGCCTCTTTCAGTGAATACACTTGTAAATTTTGAAGCCAGTTGTCCTGGCTATATGAGAAGCCTCAATCTATGTATGCTTTTCTTTTCAAAACTCCACCAATAATTTCTGTCTCAAAGTTCCCAGTAGTCCAACACACTAGAATATGCATCTTCCCCAAATAAAACTTATCCTTAAAATCTGCAATGCCTTCTTACTTACAAAATACTGTAAAGCCCCTAATGCTGTGGTTCTTAATCATGACTGAAAATTAGAATCATCTCAAGACTATTTGAAAAATCCCAGTGCCCAGGCTCCATTTGTAGGTGGTGCTTAGATTTCAGTATTTTAAAAATATCCCCAGGGCATTTCATGTACTAGAAAGGTTAAGAACTAACAACTGCCTTGTTGCTAAGTTACCTCCATAGATGGCAAAGATCAACTGAGAAGTGTTGGGGTCCACGTGTTTCTTAAACAAAGGAATGAACACACAAGACAACACAAGACAAGACAAACATGGCGGCCACCTCGAATGGCGCGCTCTGCTTTATTTTATACAGTCGTTTGTGGAATGTTGCCAAGTCACAAGACACATTGTTCTTTTTCTGACCTTTCCCTGACTTTCTGGATTTTCAAGATGTTTACACATAAACAAGCCCCCAATACCCAGCTTCGTTTGCAAGAGCAGGACTTATCAGGAACGCCCTGCTTCCTCTGCAAGAACAGGACTTATCGGGAACCCGCTGCGTCGTTTGCAAGAGCAGGACTTATCAGGAACGTCTCGTTTGCGAGCACGTAGTCTTCTACATTTCCCCTTTCTTTATTTACAAGTATGAATTTCTTTCAAAACCATCATTACATGTTGGGCTCACTGGGTTTCGGTGTTTACCCTTTGGCACCGTCTCCAGCAGACTGTGAAAATGACAAAGGCAAGAACAACAATCAATACATTACTAGAAACTGAGGTCAGCAAAGTTTTTACAGGGCTCATAGGGTTCAAAGACGTCAAACTTTGTGCAATACCAGTCATCAAATCTGCACCAGTCAGCAACGGTAACTGATTGCGAAATGTTTCAGAAATGTTCTGTGTTAATTCTTGTATTTCTAGGGAAAGATTATTATGACCAATTAAAAGTCTCTTTATCTCAGTCCAGTTATGTACAGTGCTGTTAAAAGGAACAGGAGTAATGCAAAATTGAGTAGTGTTCCAATCACATTTCAATAAAGCTCAGGTATTCAACACTGTTAGCTGATCTCCCAACCAAAAACCACTTGCTCCAGATTATCCACTCGTTCAGTCAAATAAGCATCTATATCTCATTGCTGCTGCCACAACAAATGTGATTGTTTATGTCATTGTTGCACAAATTCTGCATTTTGTATACTCTTGTGTAGAGCTAATCCAGCAACAGCGGCAGTGGAAGCAATTGCTACAAGTCCTATCATCGTGGTCACGACGATTCCAACCATCCTCCGACTGCGGTGGACAAGATCTTGCATAACCTTGTAAATTTGAGTAACCCCAGCAGATTCACTCCAAGTACGTGTTAAGTTTACAGGTAGCCAGGTTTCTTTTCTGGTTCTTAGTATATATAAATCAGAATGAGACTCATTCCAATTATTATTCCACCAAGTAGTATTTATACAACTTAAGAATGTACAATTGTTTGTACAGTTAACTACCCCTGTATTATTATCCCATTTAAAAATTCCTGTCAACAACAAGTAAGGCTTTCTTACACATGCAATAACATATCTAGAACTATTTCAATGCAAAGACATATGGAAAGGGTTAGCAATATTAGTAAGATTTAAGGACATGTTTCCCGTGAAAGTGAACATTGGTTTACCAGCAGCTAGCAACTTCCAAATATGACCTTGTATTTGTGAGGTATTAGCCAAATGTGGCATAGGGGGTGATAGACCACCATCATGCCAAATAATAGTTCCATTGTCATCTGCAGAAATGCTGTGATTACCTTTATGCCAACGCAGGTTGACATGGCTGAATTTAGTCTGAAAATCTCCATGTACACTCCAATCTGTAACAAGGTATTTATGACTCTTCCCTTTTACTTCTAACAACAATCGTGGCCCACTACTTCTACATCTAGTCCACTCTAGTTGGGAAACACCTCCGGACACATCAGGGATAGGGCATAAAGATAATGTACTTGGCAGAGTTTCATTAAGTACTGCAGTATGATTATACTTAAAACTTTGAGCCACAATAATCATAGTAAAGGCAGAGATATGACTATGGTTATAGCGAACAGCCCAAGCCTCATGAGAAAGATGCAGACAATGTGGACTACTCCCAAGACATATAGGTAACCCTTCAACCCCAAATTGATATGAACTATTTACTGTGCCAGTGTTTAATTCAGGATCCTGGTTTAAAAAAGGCGATGGCATCCAAGCAGTATCATTAGTAAATACTGGGACTTCTCTGTCTCCCCAGGCCACACCTTGATATAAGGGTGGAAAAGGAATATAAGCCCAGTATGTAAATTCTCCAGCTGTTACCTGACAATTTACTACGGCCAGCATAGCCAGGAATAAAGTCAGTGGGGTTTTGGGCTGCCCAGCTTGTTGAACAACCCCTTCAGCTTCTTAACCTTTTCAGTTGTCCCCATGTCAGGGGCTCCGCACGTCGAGTTCTGAAGGTGAATGTTCTCTGAGTGCTCAGATTTAGCTCCTGAAATTCCTTCAGGAACTCTTCAGATCGGCTCCTCTTCGCCATGGCACTGTTTCAACCATCAAGATGGAAACCACTCATCTCTGGCACCTGTACGGACAAGAGCATAGCCACGGCCCCATTGTAAAACGTTTCCTTTTAAATATTTCCCTTGTAATGAAGGATAATACACCCACAGATTACTGTTTTGTGGCTTTTCTAAAGGCTGTTGAAAATGTTTCACCACTGCAGACTGCTGTAATTGGCGCCAATGGTTGAGAAAATTTAAAGTAAAAAGGGCTTTCAGAATTTGATGTTTTGGGGAATCGCACCCATCTCCCCCTTTTAGTTTTAAAAGTTGTAATTTTAAGGTAGCATTGGCTCTTTCAATAATTGCTTGACCTTGACAGTTAAATGGAATACCAGTGGAATGATGAATATGGTATAAACAGAGGAAGGCAGCCAATTTGCGAGAGCAATAAGCAGGGGCATTATCAGTTTTTAATTCAGCAGGGACTCCCATAACTGCAAAACAAGTAAGTAAATGAGTAATAACAGAGTCAACCTTTTCAGAGGGTAATGGCATAGCCCACTGGAAATGTGACCACGTATCAATAGTATGATGAACATATTTTAAACGACCAAAGGAAGGAACATAGTTATATCCATTTGCCAAATGTGATTTTGTTGAGTGTCTCGAGGATTAATACCTGGACTTAAAAAAGGTGCAATAATAGGAGCACAAGATGGGCAGGCTCTGACAATAGCTCGGGCTTGACGGCGTGTTATAGAAAATCGCCATTGTAATCCTAAACTATTAGTATGATGTAGTTGGTGCTCATCCTGAGCCCGTTGGACACTGCCAATCAGTAAAGAATCAATCTGACTATTGCCAAAAGATAAAGGTCCTGGCAAAGCTGAATGAGAACGAATATGAGTGATAAAGATGGGGGCAGTGCGGGAAGTAAGAGTCACAAATAATAAAGAAAATAATTTTTGTAAAGGAGTTTGAGGAAATAATGGTAAAGAAATCTGAGAAATATATTTAATTACATATACATCATATTGGGAATCACTAACTATATTACAAGGGGTTTGAGGCCAGTCTTGTAGAACCATAAGAATGGTAAAAAGTTCTCCTTGTTGTACTGATTCAAATGGATAGTGAAAAATTTTTTAATTGTCTGAAGTCCAGTATTCAGCCTTTCCATTGCTTGAAGCATCAGTAAAAAAGGTGGGACCTTTAACTGGAGTGTAAGAGATAGGATTATATGGCAGTAAAGAATATTGTTGCAGAACAGCAAATAATTTATTACTAGGATAATGCTGAGAAAAAGAACCAGTATACTCAGCATAAGCCACTTGTCAACCCTTATGAATTTTAACAGAGATTCAATGTATTGATTAGATAATCGGATAATAATTTTTATAGGGTCAGCACCAAGCAACTGACGAGCTCGATGTTGTCCTTTAATAATTAATTCAGCCAATTTATCAATATATAGGTGAATTTTCTTAATGGCTTTATTAGCCAAAAACAGCCACTCCAGAATATTATTATCCTGGTGTAAAACGGCCGTTGGTGAATGGGGAGTATGAAAAAGACACAACGAAAGTGGAAGATTGGGTGCAATATAATCAAGGTGAGCTTCACTAATTCTATTTTCTAAAAATGATAATTCTTCTTTTGCTACAGGGGATAAAGTCCCCATAGGTTGACTACAAGTATTTACAGCTCTAAGATCAGTTAATAAGTGCCATTTTCCTTTTTTTTTTTTTTTTTTTACAAGACAAACACAGGGGAATCCCATGCAGAAGTACTTGGTTGAATATGCCCCTCGGCCCATTGTTCCTTAACTAAATTCTTTAAAGCCTTAAGTTTTCTTTAGATAATGTCCACTGTTCCACCCAAACAAGAGTTGTAGTTTTCCACCTCAATTGTAAAGTTTGAGGCTTGTGGACAGTGGCTCAGAGTTTACAGGACTGTAGCCCATTTTGAACATCATATTTTTGGCAGCTGAAGAAATATGAGGAATGCTTAAAAAAAGCGCCAAATTGTTGTAAAAGATCATGGCCCCAAAGGTTAATATTAATGGGAACAATATAAAAGAACACTTTTCCTTGTTGTCTTTCAGGTCCTACACAGCTCAGGGGCTCGACACTTTGGTAGACTATAGAAGCAGTACCTAGGTCGGATAGAGTAACTGATACTTGTTTCTTTTTCCAATGATTAGGCCATTGAGCCAAACATTATTATATATATCCACTCTTGTGTTGACTAATCCCTCAAAAAGTATCCCATTAGTTTGCAATGAACATAAAGGTTTTTGATCAGAAACTAAAGTTTCCCAGAAAACAGTTTTCCCAGTACTACTGAAACCTCCTAGACGAGACCTCCTAGACGAGACACATCTCTAGATAAGAAAGGAAAAAAAAGGCAATAAAAGCAATTGTGCAATACGTTCCCCTGCCTCTAGGTGCATAAAGTGTGAGACTTGTACCATAATAAGGATTTCATCAGTAAAATCAGGATCAATAATTCCTGGGACCACCATTAACCCCCACATAGCGCTGCTGCTTCGACCTAGTAAAAGTTCTACATGTCCCTTTGGCAAAGGACCACACACTCCGGTAGCCAACTTATATATTCCTCCATTAGGAGGTAAAGTATAAGGTTGGACAATAGCTAGGTCAGCAGCGGCACTCTGCTTAGTGGCAGCATAAAGCTGAGAAACTGGGATAGGGTAAGATGTCTTTAAGGAGGACTCGAGGTCATTCCTTGATGTTGTAAGCCACTGCTCACTGGGTATTGGGGTAGGCCTGCATTGCAGTTGTTGGGGCCCCAAGCCTGCGGGCCCCATCTCCCGTTTCCCGAGAGGGGTGACAATACATTCCCACTTTTATCAGTTTTTGAACGGCATTCATTGGTCCAAAGTCGACCCTTGCCACATCGTTTACACATATCAGATGGTAACCTTTTTTCTTTTAGAGTAGAAGAGCCTAATTTTTTTCCGGTATTCCTTTTTAAAATGACTAGGTTTCCCACATTGATAGCATATACCTTGTTTAGAATTGCCTTTTAAAGCCTTAGAAAGTGCCCTAGCAAACAATTGAGCATTGTAAATAGCTCCTCCAACATCTGCACAAGCCCGAATGTATTCAGCTAAATCAGCTCCACTAGTTTTTAGAGGATGCAGCAATTTTTGGCACTCAGGATTAGCACTCTCAAAAGCCAGAGTGTCCAAAAGAATTTTAGCAGCAGGGCCTGAACCTACAGTCTTTAATACAGCATCTTGAAGACGGGCTACAAAATCTGGATACGGCTCAGTGGCTCCTTGTAGGATCTT
>NW_012108597.1:894898-903025 GCF_000951045.1 Mandrillus leucophaeus
AAAGCTTCAGATGCCTCACCTCCTGTGGCAGTATCACCACGCTCTGAGTCAGTTTCAAGTAACTCTAATGCCTGAGTAATGGAACTACACAAAGTCCACAAAGTCAGAGGCATCGTTTGCCCTCGCTGATGAGCTTGACGCAGGACTTTAACCACTTGTAACCATTCCTTTCGATTTAACTGCACTTTGGTTTGATATTGAAACTAATAACAATGTTGTTCAACATGGGCAAAACAATCACTTCAAAGTCTTATGTTCCTTGACTAACTTCTACTCCTATAGATATCAACAGTCCCTGGAGTAACCACAAATATTCAGAGACCAGAGAGGTGGAATTCCCCATAATTTTCCTGTGGGTCCCCCTTTCTTTATTTACCTGCCCGGGGTGTTCCCCCTCCGGTTCCTTGCTCTCATGGAGCCACGGACCCTGCTCGCTGCGCCAGATGTTGGGGTCCACGTGTTTCCTAAACAAAGGAATGAACACACAAGACAACACAAGACAAGACAAACATGGCGGCCACCTCGAATGGCACGCTCTACTTTATTTTATACAGTCGTTTGTGGAATGTTGCCAAGTCACAAGACACATTGTTGTTTTTCTGACCTTTCCCTGACTTTCTGGATTTTCAAGATGTTTACACATAAACAAGCCCACAATGCCCTGCTTTGTTTGCAAGATCAGGACTTATTGGGAACGCCCTGCTTCGTTTGCAAGAGCAGGACTTATCAGGAACGTCTCATTTGCAAGCACATAGTCCTCTACAGAGAAGACATGCCCTCTGAATAGACTTGCTCCCAAGAGAATGGACAGAGTCACATTTACCTAATTACCCTCTCTAAACTTTTCAGTTCGGTTATGTAAATCTGTCTCTTTCATTTACATACGCTGGATTAACAATATTTCTATCAAGATCTTCCACTGGTAGGAGTTGCTCTCTATTCCTGCATGATGAGTTCTGCAAAAAGAGGCTAGCTCATTGCTTTTTGCTACGCTTCTCTATTTCTTTGTCCAGGCACTTTAAACAGTTGTTCTCTAAACCACCTATACCCACAGATCTTTCTATTTCAGTGTCCCTGTTATTATTAGGAGTCATCTAATTAGGTAGTAGAACTGTTTCAGTATAACCCAAGATACTGACAGTGAGGTGTTTAAATAAGTGATTATCATTTTTCTGAGACTGATTTACATTATTTAACTTCATCCACTTCGAATTCTGCTGCAGAAGAGGGACCACATTATTTCCTCATCAACACTTTTTTTCTAGGTTAAAACTCAGTTTTTTCTTTATATTTCTATAAACTTTAGAATCAGCTTCTTAATTCCATGGAATACCATGTTAAACATTTTAATGGGGTTTTGTCAGGTTTTTGGACTATGGGTCTTTCCATCATCCATGATGAACATAGTATTTTTCTCCAACTAAACTCTTCTATTATGTCGTATGAAATGTTTTTGTTGGTGGTGGTGGTGGCTTTTTGTTGTTGTTGGTGTTCCTCAGAAGTTCTTACTACTTTATTGTTATGTTCATTTTTATAAAGGTTGTAATTTTTGAGGCTAATGTGACTGAGTTGTCATTTCTATTTAACAATCAGATATTGCTGATAGTAATCAGTTGTCCTATTGATTTATTTGTGTTAATCTTGTATCATGCTACCAGTTAGAAATCTTATATTAATTCTAAATGCATTTTAGTTTACTATTTTTTTAAAACATAGAAAGTGATATTGTATCCAATAATGAATTTTTTTTATAACTTTCTAAGAGTATATCATCATTTTATTATCATGTTTGGCTTAGCTTTTTAGTCCAATATTGAATATTAGTGGATATGTTACTTTATATCTGATTCTAATAGCAATACTGCAAATGTCTTACCATTAACTGTGACAGTTGTTTAACCATTACATATATACCATTTAAAAAGTTAAATATATGTAATTTTAGTCTTAATTTGTAAAGGGTTTTAATATGAAGGTGTGTTGAAATTTAGCAATTGCCTTTGGAGGACAGCTATTGAGATGGTCATGTGAATATAGTGAGGTAATAAATTACACAAAGTAATTAAATGTTGATTCACCCATGCTTTCCTGGTAAAAACATTATTTGGTCATGAATTACTATTGTGTAGCATGCAGCTGAACTCTCTATACTACTAATTTTATTTGGAATGTCTGTATCTATGTTCATAATTGAGATCTATGATTTTCCTTTTTGATGTTGTCCTTATCTTGTTTGGTTGTCAAGGTTGTTCTAGCCTAATAAATATGTTTAGTGTCTTCACATATTTTCATATGTACAGAAATAGTTTACATGTGATGGGAATTGTCTCTTCTTTAAAGGTTTGGGGTTGGGCATGGTGGCTCATGCCTGTAATTCTAGCAATTTAGGAGGTCAAGGCAGGTGGATTGCTTGAGCTCAGGAATTTGAGACCAAAATGGACAACGTGGCGAAAACCCATCTCTACAACAAATACAAAAAACATATCTGGGCATGGTGGCATATGCCTGTAGTCCCAGCTACTTAGAAGACTGAGGTAGGAGGATCAACTGAGCCCAGGGAGGGTGAGGCTGCAGTGAGCTGTGATCGCACCACTGCACTACTAAACTCCAGCCAGGATGACAGTGCAACGTGTTATCTCAAAAAAAAATTTTTTTTTAATAACAAATAAAAATAAAGGTTTGGTAATACTTATTCTGTCTCTTTTATTAAAAAACTCTGGCAATTTTCTAAAAATTGTAAGAATATTAAGTGTTTACTAATTCAGCCAAATTTAGGAATTAATTTTTTTATAAAATTTATTTATTTATTTATTTATCTATTTATTTATTTATTTATCTTTTGAGATGGAGTCTCGCTCTGTTGCCCAGGCTGGAGTGCAGTGGCCGGATCTCAGCTCACTGCAAACTCCGCCTCCTGGGTTCACGCCATTCTCCTGCCTCAGCCTCCCGAGTAAGTGGGACTACAGGTGCCTGCCACCTCGCCTGGCTAGTTTTTTGTATTTTTTAGTAGAGACAGGGTTTCACCTGGTTAGCCAGGATGGTCTTGATCTCCTGACCTCGTGATCCGCCCGTCTCGGCCTCCCAAAGTGCTGGGATTACAGGCTTGAGCCACCACACCCGGCTATAAAATTTATTTATTTTAGGTTTTAAAATAAATGTTTATGAAATTGTGTACATAATTATTTTTTGAAAAACATCTTTGAGTCTGTATCTTTAGGTTCTATTTTAGTTTTTCATCATTGACATCTCTTTTACCTCCTTTCTTCTTATAATAATTTTATTAGAGAAACAGCTTAATATTTTATAATTCAGTCTTGAGGTTTTTGCTTATATTGTTAATTACTATTTATCCTTAGTAATTGTGTCATTTTATTTTTAGTTTATTTTGTTGCCCTTTTTCTAGATTCATGATTTAAAAGAGTAGTTTATTTTCAATTGAATGTATGTCTTCTTAATGAAGACATTTTTAGCTGTTATTGTTCATGCTTACTTTTCTGTACTTTTCCTAAAGGATTTTTATAAATGCTTTTATTTTGGTGCATAATAATTTTTTGATGATGTCTATATTAACTTACAAATGGTTTACTAATATCAGTGTGTGTGTTTTTAATTTCTAGGTGAATTTATTTTAGGAAATTGCTTTCTTTTGTTTACTATTATATTGTTTTGTGATTTGTGAATATGTTTTAGTTTTAATTTTTTAGATTTTTCTATATTTACATTATGGCCTAGTATATAATTAAAATTTTTTACCACATATTTTTAAGACAATATTAATTCTCCATTAGGTCCAAAGTCTTATGTGTTGGTGAAATTCAGCATACATACAATATTTTAAAATATACTTGATTTTGAAACTTTTTGAAAATGCATTGCATTTTTTTCAAGATGGCTGAATATCAATGTCAGATGCCAATTCTCCTCAGAGAGAATGTGAAAATTACAGATCAATGGTCATGACATAAGTTGAAATATCAAGGAAGAGTGACAAATCTGTTGGATAATTCAGAGAAAGCAACTGGGCACAGGAAAGGAAGGCAGCAAGAATCTGGCAGAGAATAACCCCTAAGGTACTTGGAGTTCCATGGAAAGGATAGATGGGGGTATTTCTTTGATCCCTTCACTCCTGTGAGAGACAGTTAACCTCTAAATTGTTTAAGAGCCCTGCGGGGGTCTGTGCTGCAGACCCCAGCTGCATGATGGATGAGACACATACTCAGACACTGATATTCAGTGAAAGAACAGGCCAGGCGGTGAAAGAACAGGCCAGGCGGCTGCCAGCACTAGGGGCCGAAGAGAGTTTGTAGCCTCTCTAAGATGGCAATGCTCACATTTAGTTAGTACAGATTTAACTGACAAAAGCTTGAGTCAACACACCTACGGGTAATTAACTTGGTTACTGACCCCTCCAGTAGAGAGCAATTATGCACCTGTAGTTTATCAAAGGTTGGTCTTAGGACCACATGAGTAAACAAGCTATTTAGATAGACTCCTTTACATTCCTATGTTAATTACCCTTGCTATAGCTCAAGGATGATTAGGCTGCCTTCAGCCATAACTTTATCCTGAGGCTTTTGTGAAAAATCTGGCCTTCCAAGGTTTGTGCTTATTTTACAATTTTTCCCACCATCCTGACTGAACCCCTACAAAGCCCCTCTGAGCTCATCCTCACAAACTCATGCAATGTTGTTAGTGTTAATTTGGAAGCTCCCTGGAAACAGAACATCAGGTGACTAGCTTGTGCGGGTGCACTTCCCTCAAACCTCAATTAAGGCAACAGGCACCATACTGGTTACGCACCCATTTTTGGCCACTACCCTGTCTAGGTAATCTCAGCTCCTGTGTCATTGTATTATCAGATTCCTCACAAACATATTCAAGAACCCATCCTAAATTTGGGAACAACAGTGGACCAGTGGGACACTAGGGAGCAGCAGGATTCCTGGAGATCCATCATGTGGTACAAGCTGCCTGTAGAAGAAAGGGGACCACAGTCTGCTAATGCACTCCCTGGGACACAGGAAGCATGGGTACAGTGTTGATCTCTGAATAAAGGAGCTTTATTCCACCCCAGTGGATAGGTAGCTCCAGTGGCTGGGAATAGACGTAGAGAGGGAGTCCTCTCCTGCTCCCTCTATTCACTGTTGCAGATATGGCAAAGGCTTTTCCCACTGGGGGTGCAGATACAGCTTCTCCAGTGCTATTCATGATAGCTTTACCTATGCTGAATGGGAGCCTGCTGCTTCCTGGGCTTACATGAAGAGTGGGACTTACCTCCCTTTCCCTCATAGAGTGGCTTCATCCCTGCAACATAGTTCAGACAAGCCACGGAGCTGTCTGCTTTCAACTACGGAAAGAGGTTCTGCCTCAAGGCCATTTTGCCGGTAGCTACCTGACAAGCCTTTTTTGTGGACCTCAATTCCTTTGTAGCCTGGAAGTAAAAAACAGTGTGTATTTAAATGGAAGGTTGAAACCGCCATGACAGAGGAATAATAAGAAAGTGGATCCTTTTTCTGCCTGCCCAGGAAAAGTAGCTGGTGCAATCCCCTCCCTGATTCTTTTTACATAGCATATTACATCACAGACTGCTTCCACCTTCCTGGTCAAGGCATGTACTTCCACTCATGATCAGGGTAACCAAGGGTTGGCTGGCTTTTTACTCTAAAGCTTCACCTACTTCACTGGAGACTGAACTGCACCATCAAATAAAAAAAAAATATATGCTGACAAAAAGGCATACAGCAAAGGTATGATAAACTTTCAGAAACCTTCAAACATCCAGCACTGCAAAAGATACCGAGTTGTCTCATATGCTTAATACATTAAACAGCAATTAAGAAAGGCACAAAAAAAATCTATAACCAAGAAAACCATACACCGATGTGGTCCTCTGAAAGGACACAAAAATTAAGCCAAACAACTATACGCAATATACATTACAGTCAGACATTCAAGGGAGAAAATAATTAAAAATAAAAATTTCCCATCTAAATGACATAAAATTTAAAACTAATAACTGACAGCTTCTTCAGATAAGAAGAAATCAGTGCAAGAACTCCAGCAGCAGAAAATCACAGTGTTTTCACACGCCAAAGGATCACATTAGCTCTCTATGAATTATTCTTAACCAAAATGAAAATTCTTAAATTACAAACAGCAAATTTAAAACATAGATTGTAAAAAAGCTCAATAAGATCAAAAATAAAGTTGAAAGCCAATACAAATAAATCATACAAATAATTCAGGAAATAAAAATGAAATTAATGTATTAAAATTAAAAAAACAAAGACTTCTAGAAATAAAGAAATTACTGAAATAATTTCAAAATACTCTTGAAAACTTTAGCAATAGAAGAGACCAAGAAGATGAAAGAATTTCAGTGTACGAGACCAGTCTTTTAGATTGACAAGTCAGATAAAAATGTTTTAAAAATAAGGAAATGAATGAAGACTTTGAAAAATTTGAGATTATATAAAGCATCTAAATCTATCATTTATAGACATTACAGAGAGAGAAGAAAATGTAAAAAATTTACAAAACATATTTGATGAAATAATTCAGGAAAATTTTTCTGATTTTACTAGAGATGTAGATATCCAGATACGAGAAATTCAAAGACTATCTGGAAGGTACCATACAACAAGAATATCACCAAGGCATATAGTCATGAGACTATCTGAAGTCAACATGAAAACAAACAAACAAACAAACAAACAAAAAAAAAAAACGTAAAAGCAGCTAGAGAGATGCATTAAACCACCTATAAGGGAAATCTCATCAGACTAAAAGTAGACTTCTTAGCAGACACTCTACAAGACAGAAGGAATTGAGGTCCTATTTTTAGCCCTCTTAAAAAAAATCCAGTCAAATATTTTATATCCCACCAAACTAAGCTTCATAAATGAAGGAGAAATAAAGTCTTTCCCAGATGAACAAATGCTAAGGGAATTTGTTACCACTAGACAAGACCTACAATAAATGCTCAAAGGACTTCTACACATGGAAATAAAAGAACAATATTCATCATCATAAAAGCACACATAAATACAAAGGTACCAGGAAGCATCTGCACCACTGGGCAGGTGGACCCACCCACTCTTGCCAGCGGTAGCTGGGCAGGCAATTCTTTCTAGAGCTTCTGACCGAGTGGTTCCACTTCTGTCTGAACTCAGCCAAGAGAGCAACCTCCTATTTTCCTGGGAAGTACCTGGGGGGCAGGTGGGTGACCTGCCCATCCCTGCTGCTTGTAGCCAGGCAGGCAATGCCTGTTAGACTTCCACCTCAGGGATCCCACTTCTTCCTGAACGCAACTGGAGAGTACAGCCTCCTGTTGTCCCAGGAAGCACCCCAATGGCAGGGCCAGTGAATCCATAAACCCTGACCACTAGTAGCCAGGTGGGCAATACTTGCTAGTGCTTCCAGCCCAATGGTCCTTCTTTTGTTTGAACTTAGCCAGAAGGCAAAGCCTTCTGTTTCCCTAAGAAATACTCAGATGTCATGGTGGGGAACTACCCACCTCTGTGTCTTCGAGAAAAGCAAGCCACATCTTCTGGAGCTTCCAGCACGGTAGACATATATCTGTCTAAATTTTCTGAGAGGTGCAGCATGCAGTTTCCCCCGAAACATCCTGATGGAAGATCAGGCAACTTCATCCACCTCTGTCTCTTATAGTCAAATGGGACACATGCACTAAAAATTTCTGCACAGCATTCCTGCTTCTACCAGAACTCTGCAGGCAAATGCAAACTCATGTACTTCCAGAAAGCACTCAGACAGCAAATTTAGAAACAGCCCTTCATGCTAAAAACGCTCAATAAATCTGGTATTCATGGAATGTACCTCAAAATAATAAGAGCTATTTATGACAAACCCACAGCCAATATCATACTGAATGGGCAAAAACTGGAAAAATTCCCTTTGAAAACTGGTACAAGACATGGATGCCCTCTCTCACCACTCCTAGTCAACATAGTGTTGGAAGTTCTGGCTAGGGCAATCAGGCAAGAGAAAGAAATCAAGGGTATTCAGATAGGAAAAGAAGAAGTCAAATTGTCCCTGTTTGCAGATGACATGATTGTATATTTAGAAAACCCCATTGTCTCAGCTCAAAATCTCCTTAAGCTGATA
>NW_012108597.1:904810-937905 GCF_000951045.1 Mandrillus leucophaeus
CCAAACACCGCATGTTCTCACTCATAGGTGGGAACTGAACAATGAGATCACTTGGACTTGGGAAGGGGGACATCACACACCGGGGCCTATCATGGGGAAGGGGGAGGGGGGAGGGATTGCATTGGGAGTTATACCTGATGTAAATGACGAGTTGATCGGTGCTGACGAGTTAATGGGTGCAGCACAGCAACATGGCACAAGTATACATATGTAACAAAGCTGCACGTTATGCACATGTACCCTAGAACTTAAAGTGTAATAATAATAAAAAATAAATAAATAAATAAATAAAAACCAGATAAGGATACAGCCTGTCTGCTAACTACAGCCCCTGGCCTGACGGAGCCCTAAGGACCAGAACACCCAACAACAACAACAAAAAAAATGCAGCTATGGAGACAGTAATTTGAGGAGGCTCCTCTAAGACCTAGAAGTGGATTAGTATTTAAGCTATTCAACTGAACCCACCTTATACATACAAAACCATAAGGGCAACAAATAAGATAAAAGCATTAAAATCCCATTTCAAAGACATCAATTTCAAAGACCGGAGAAACATCAGCCTACACAGAAGATGATAAATAACCAGCACAAGAACTCTGGCAACCCAAAAAGCCAGAGTGTCTTCTTACTTCTACACGACTGAATTAGTTTCCAAACAATGGCTTTTAAAAATGCTGAAATCTCTAAAATGTAAGAAATATAAATGAGAAAACAGATAAAAATAATGATCATCTACATTCAGGTGAGAGATGAAACCCAATCCAAGGAATCTAAGAAATACAATAAAATGATGCAGAATATAAAAGATGAAATGATCACTTTAAGTAACAACCAGACTAAACTGATAGAGTTGAAACACTCACTTAAAAATTTTTCAAAATACAATACCAAATATTAGCATCAGAATTAACCAAGCTGATGAAAGAGTTTCAGAGCCTGAAGGACAGTTTTCCAAAATGTAAGTCAGACAAAAATAAAGAAAGAACAATAAAGAAGAGTGAATGAAACCTCAGAGAAATACAGGATTCTAGACAGACCAAATCTATGACATGTTTGCATCCCTGAAAGAGAGGAAGAGAGAGCAAGTAACTCGGAAAACACATTTTCAGATATTGTCCAAGAAATTTTATCCAATCTTGCTAAGATGTCAATATTCAAATTCAAGAAATACAGAGAACCCCTGTGAAGTATTATACAAGAAGACACAAAGTCATCAGATTCTCCAAAATCAAAATTCAAAAAATAGGAAAGAAAGCTACAGAGAAAATGGCAAAGGAAACCCCATCAGGCTAACAGTGGACCTTCCAGCAGAAACTCTACAAGCCTGAAGGGTTTGGGGACTGATATGGTTTGGCCATGTCCCCCATCCAAATCTCATCTTGAACTGTGATAATCCCCACGTGTCATGGGAGGGACCTGGTAGGAGGTAATTGAATCATGAGGGCAGGTATTTCCCATGCTGTTCCCGTGATGGTGAGTAAGTCTCACAACACCTGATGGTTTTATAAATGGGAGTTTTTTGCAAAAGTTCTCTTGCCTGCTGCCATGTAAGATGTGTCTTTGCTTCTTGTTTGCTTCCTGCCATGATTGTGAGGCCTGCCCAGCTGTGGGGACCTGTGAGTCCATTAACACTCTTTCGTTTATAAATCACGCAGTCTTGGGTAGGCCTTTATTAACAGCATGAGAACAGACTAATACAGAGGCCTATATTTTAACATTTTTAAAGAAAATAATTTCGTAATCAGGTAAAGTAAGCTTCATAAGCATAGGAGAAAAATGATTCTTTTCAGACAATAAATGCTAAGGGAATTTGTTTCCACCAAACCTGCCTTAAAAGAAGTCCTGAAAGAAGCGCTAAACACAGACAGTAAAGAACATTGCCAGCCACCACAAAATCATACATACATAAATTATTTACACGATAATACAAACACACAATCAAGTATGAACAATAACCAGCTAACAACACAATGACAGGCTCAAACCTGCACATATCAATAGTAACCTTGAATGTAGGCAGGCTGAATTTCCCAATTAAAAGGCACAGAGTGACAAGCTGGAAAAAGAAGTAAGATCCAACTGTATGACGTCAACAAAAGACTCATTTTACATGCAATGACACCAAAAGTAACGGCTCAAAAAAAAAAAAGGCGGGGGGGATGGAGGAAAAAATTACCAATCAAATGGAAAACAAAAGAAAGCAGGACTTGCTATTAATTTCTGGAGAAAAAAATGATTTTAAATCAAGAATGATTAAAAAAGTAAAATGAAAAACATGACATAGAGGTAAAAGGTTCAATTCAACAAGAAGTCCTAACAATCCTAAATATATATGCACCCATCACAGGAGCACCTAGATTCATAAAATAAGTTCTTAGAGAGTTACAAAGAGATTTGGATAACCACACAATAATAGTAGGTGTCACTAACGCTCCACTGATGATACCAGACAGATCATCGAGGAAGAAAACTAACAAAAATATTTGGATCCTGAACTAGACATTGGACCAAATGTGCCAAACAGACATCTTGAGAACTATCTACCATAAAAACAAACAAACAAAGAAAATAAAGTATATATTATTCTCATATGCACATGGCACATACTATAAAATCGACCACACAATCAGATATGAGAAAATCCTCAGCAAATTCAAAATACTAAAATTATATTAAACACACTCTCAGACCATAGCACAATAAAAATATAAATCAATACTAAGAAAATTGCTCAAAACCAATTACATGGAAATTAAACAAATTGCTCCTGAATGACTTTTGAGTAAATAAAGCAGAAATCAAGTAATTCCTTGAAACTAATGCTAATAAATATACAACATAGTAGAATCTCTAGGATGAAGCTAAGAAGCGTTAAGAGGGAAGTTTATAGCACTAACCATCAAAATCAATAAGTTACCAAAATCTCAAATTAACAAATTAACATCACACCTACAAGAACTAAAGAAACAAGACTGAACTCACCTAAAGACTAGCCGAAGTCAAAAATAACCAAATCAGAGCTGAATTGAAGGAAACTGAGGTGTGAGCAACTATACAAAAGACCAACGAATCCAGGAATTGTTTCTTTGAAGGAAAAAATAATAAGTTGCTGGGCAGAGTAATAAAGAAAAACTAACAAAAAGATCCAAATAAAAACAATCAGGAAATGGCCAAGGGGACTTTACCAATGGCACACACCCAAAAACCAAAAACTCTAAGGGTGAAGGGAGGGAAAAAAAAAAAAAAAAAAAAAAACTCTAAGAAACTACTATGAACACTTCTATGCACACAAATTAGAAAATCTAGAGGAAATAGATAAATTCCTGGAAACTACAATCCTCCAAGATTGAAGCCAGAAGAAATTAAATCCCTGAACACATTTATCATGAGTACTGAAATTGAATCAGTATAATAAAAAACCTACCAACCAGGAAAAGTCCAGGACCAGACAAATTCAAAGCCAAATTCTACCACATATATAAAGAAGAGTTGATACTATTCCTACTAAAATTACTGCAAAAAATTGAGGAAGAAGCAGTCATCTGTAACTCATTCTATGAAGCCATCATCATCCTGATACCAAAATGTGGCAGAGACACACATACACATACACAAACTTCAGGTCAATACCCTTGATGAACGTAGAAGGAAACATTCTCAGCAGAATACTAGCAAACCAAACCCAGCAGCATATCAAAATGCTAATTCAACACAATCAAGTAGGTTTTATCCCTGGGATGCAAGATTGCTTCAACGTACATATCAATAAATGTAATTCACCACATTGAGAAAACTAGAAACAAAAATAACATGATTATATCAATAGATGCAGAAAAGGCTTTTAATAAAATTTAACATTACTTTATGTTAAAAGTCTTCAAAAAAAGAGGTATTGGAGGAATCTATGTCAAAATAGTAAGAGCCATCTATGACAAACCCACAGTCAATATTATACTGAATGGAAAAATGCTGCAAGCACTGCCCCTGAGAACTGGAACAAGAAAAAAAAATGACCATTCTCACTACTCCTGTTTTTCTTAGAAATGGAATGTATAGCCAGAGAATCAAATAAAAGAAAGAAATAAAATGTGTCTAACTAGGAAGAGAGGAAGTCAAACTATCTCTGTTTGAAGACAACATAATTCTATACTTAGAAAACGCGAGTGTCTGCCCAAAGATTCCTTCATCTGATAAGCAACTTTAAAACAATTTCAGGATATGAAATCAATGTACAGAAATGAGTGACCTTTCGGCCAGGTGCGGTGGCTCACGCCTGTAATCCCAGCACTTTGGGAGGCCGAGACGGGCGGATCACGAGGTCAGGAGAACGAGACCATCCTGGCTAACACGGTGAAACCCCGTCTCTACTAAAAATACAAAAAACTAGCCGGGCGAGGTGGCGGGCGCCTGTAGTCCCAGCTACTCAGGAGGCTGAGACAGGAGATTGGCGTGAACCCAGGAGGCGGAGCTTGCAGTGAGCTGAGATCCGGCCACTGCACTCCAGCCTGGGCAACAGGGCAAGACTCCGTCTCAAAAAAAAAAAAAAAAAAATCAGTAACCTTTCTATACATCAACAATGTCTAAGCTCAGAGGCAAATCAAGAACACAATACCATTCACAATAGCCACAAGAAGCATAGAATACCCAGTAATAGAGCTAACTAGGTAGGTGAAAAATCTCTATGATAAGAATTACAAAACACTGCTCGAAGAAATTGGAGTTGATAAAAACAAATGAAAATTTATTCCATTCTCGTTGATAGGAATAATCAATATTGTTAAAATGGCCATACTACCCAAAGCAATTTACAGATTCATTTATATGAAACTACAGATGATATTTTTCACAAAATTAGTTAAAAAAAATAATAATACGGAAGCAAAAAGAGTTTAAATAGCCAAGGCAATTTTAAGCAAAATGAATGAAGCTGGAGGCATCATGTTACCCGACTTCAAACCATATTATAAGGTTACAGTAAAAGAAACAGCATGTCAGTGGCACAAAAACAGACATGTCGACCAATGAAACAGAATAGAGAGCACATAAATAATGTTGTAAGCCTGCAACTACATGATCTTTGACAAAGTTGAGCAAAAAAGCAATGGGGAAGTGAATCCTTGTCCAATAAATGATGCTGGGATAATAGGCTAGTGATATGCAGGAGATTGAAACTGGACATCATATATAGGCTACAGTAACCAAAATAGAATAATACTGGTACAAAAGTAGACATCTAAATAAATGAAACAGAATAGAGAACCCAGAAATAAAAGTCAAATACCTATAACCAACTGATCTTTTAAAATTTTGACAAAAATAATGTGAAAAGGGCATCCTATTTAATAAATGGTTCTGAATAAATTGGCTAGCCATATGCAGAAAAATGAAAGTGGACCCCAATCTTTCACCATATACAAAAATTAACTCAGTGTCAATTAAAAACTTAAATGTGAGACCACAGACTTACAAAAATTCCAGATGAAAATCTAGGAAAACTTTTCTGGGCATTGGCCTAGGTAAAGAAGTTATCATTAAGATCTCAAAAGCAAATGTAAGCAAAGTGAAAATAGACAAGTGGGACTTAATTAAAGTAAACTGTTTCTGTACAGAAAGAAAATTTCAATATTATAAACTGACAACATACAGAATAGGAGAAAATATTTGCAAATTATGCCTTTGATAAATAACAAATATCCAGAATCTACACATAACTCAAACAATGTAATAAGGAAAAAAAAAAAAAACAAACAAACTTTAAAAAGTGAGCAAAGGACAGGAACAGACGCTTCCCAAAATAAGACATAAAAGTGGCCAATAAACATGAAAAAATGCTCCACATCACAAGCCACCAGATAAATGCAAATCAATACCACAACAAGATACCATCTTACACTGATCAGAATAGTTAGTATTAAAAAGCCAAAAAAAAAAAAAAAAAAAAAACCCACAGACGTTAATGTGGATTCAGAGAAAAGAGAATGCCCATACACTCTTGATGAGAATGAGAATGTAAATTAATAAAACCTGAATGGAAAACAATATGGAGATTTCTCAAAGAAGTAGAACTATCACTCAGTGCAATAATCAATCGCACTACTGAGCATCTACTCAAAGAAAAATAAATATTTATATAAAAAGAACAGTTGCACTTGCATTTTTATTGCAGCATCATTCACAATAGCAAAGTCATAGAATTAACCTAAGTGTCCATGAACAGATAATCAAATAAAGAAAAATGTGAATATCTATACGTATACACGTACATACACTCATTGTATATATATACACACACACAGGCACACACACATATACACATATACACCCTGTGGAATACATGTGTTTATATATATATACACACACATATGTACACATATATAATTTACACATATATAAAATATATTTATGAAAAGTTAAGAAACATTTATGTGTATAATACATATTACATATATGAAATATGTGCATATATGTGTATATTATAATTACATATATTATATATTATATATTTATACATATATGTGTTTATATACACCATGGAAATCTATGCAGTCATAAAAAAGAATAAAATTTTGTCTTTTGCAGTAAGATCAATGGAGTTGGAGAACATTATCCTTAGTGAAATAACCCAGAAACATAAAATCAAGTACTACATGTTCTCACTTATTAGTGGAAGTAAAACAATGGGTGCACATGAACATTAAAATGAAAATAATAGACATTCGGATGACACAAGTAAGAATGGTGGAGAGGTGAGTATTTAAAAAGTACTTACTGGGTATTATATTAGCCCATTCTCACGTTGCTTTAAAGAAATACTTGAGACTGGGTAATTTATTTTTAACAATGAGGTTTGTCGGCTCAGTTTTACAGGCTGTACAAGAAGCATGGCAGCATCTGGTCTGCTTCTGGGGAGACCTCAGGAAACTTACTATCATGGCAGAAAGCGAAGCAAGACCAGCACCTCACATGAACAGAGCAGGAGGAAGAGAGAGAAGGGAGAAGACCCATGCCCTTTTAAACACCCAGATCTCATGAGAACGCTATCATAGGACAGCACCAAAGGAATGGTGCTAAACCATTTATGAAGGACCACCCCTATGATCCAATCACCTTCCACCAGGCCACGTCTTCAACATTGTTATTGACAATTCAACATGAGATTTAGTGGGGACACAGAACCAAACCACATCAAGTACATTGCTCACTATTTGGGTGATGGGTACACTACAAGTCCAAGCCTCACCATTGCACAGTATTATTTCCACGTAAAAAACAAACATGCACATTTACCTCCTGAATCTTAAATAATTTTTAAAAACCCATCGAGGTTGTGAATAAAAATTTTTAAAAAGAAATTTCATTAAAGTTCCCCATAATAATTGTGATTTTTCTATTTCTTCTTCATTATTCTAATGATAACAATTTCATATGTAATAGTTGTTATATATATTTGTTCTATACATTTTTTAGATTTTAAGTTATATCGTTAGATACATGAGATGCATACATATTATGCATTTTCAGTGATAATTTTTACTAAAATAAAAGCTTTTTCATGTTAGAATTTTTCTTTCTAAATTCTACATTGTCATATATGATATGTTTTGGATCTGTGTCCCCACCAAATCTCCTGTCGAATTGTAATCCCCAATGTTGGAGGTAGGTCCTGGTGGGAGGTGATTGGATTAAGGGAGGAGTTTCTCATGAATGGTTTAGCACTATTTCCCTTGGTCGCAATAGTGAGTTCTTGTGAGATCTGGTCATTTAAAACTGTGTGACACCTCTCCTCTCTCTCTTTTCCTCCTTCTCTGTCTTTGTGAAGTGCCTTATTTTCCCTTCAATTTCCAAGATGATTGGAAGTTCCCTGAGGCCTCCTCAGAAGCTGATGCCACCATACTTCCAGTACAGCCTGCAGAACCATGAGTGCATTAAACCTCTTTCTTTATAAATTATCCAGTCTCTGGTACTTCTCTATAGCAATGTAAGAATGGACTAACACAGTACACTAATATACTATATTATCTATCTGTTTTAGACTTTTAAGGAATGACTTTCTGTCCCCTTTCATTTGCAAGTTTCCTGGACTTTTAAAATCTAAATGCATGTCTTATAAATATACATTAGGTTTCTTTTTCAACCAAATTCAGAATTTCTCTTAGTTAACAGATAAATTTAGTCAGTTCAACTTATAATTTGTGATACATTTGGATGTATTTAACTCTCTATATTTCTGGTTTTCTGTTTACCATGTTATGTCTATGTTTATTTCAAGCATTTCTTTAATGGAATGTTTTCTGACAATTCTCATTTTTTTGAAAGTGGTACATTCTTTTTCTTTCTTTCTTTTTTTTTTTTTTTTTTTTTTTTTTTTTTTTTTTTTTTTTTTTTTTTTTTTTTTTTTTTTTTTTTTTTTTTTTTTTGGTCATGCAGTGGCATGATCATGGCTCACTTCAACCTCTGCCTCCTGGGTTCAAGCAATTCTTCTGCCTCTACCTTCCCAAGTAACTGGGATTACAGTTCCGTGCCACCAAGTCTGGCTAATTTTTTTGTATTTTTAGTAGATATGGGGTCTCATCATTTTGGCAGGCTGGTCTCTAACTGCTAGCCTCAAGTGATCTACTCACCTCTCCTCTCAAAGATCTGAGATTACTGAAACTTGTACATTCTATTTCTAATCTTTCTCAGGTTACTTCTAAATTTTTAGCCTCAATGTGTAAGCTTTTTTTTGAAATGATGTAGAGTTTATCATTATCTACATACATATTCCCTAAAATAGAACAAAAACTTTAGAATGCTTTACATAGTAAAACTTCTGATATACCAGAGAATATCAGAAACTTGAGCAAACCAGCAAAAATTGAAGGAAGAGAATTAAAAAATTGTCCATAGTTAATATGAAATAATATGTAAGGGATAAAATAACATGTCATTTGTCAGATTAATGGTGAAATATACAATTTTATATCAAAATGTAAAATCTTTCATTTGTATTAAAAATATTTTTCTGTTTTTTCAGAACTTAACAGATTAAGGATCCAAGAAGTAAATAAGAAGTAAACATCTACAATCAATAAGGTCTATTTGAAATGCAGAAAACTTCATATTCCATAAACAAATATTTATAGTTTTTATGTCCTTACATAATTTACAGGAAGTATGTATATATTTAGCCACAAAGTACACCTGAAACAAAGCAAGACAGAGAGATGTAACATGTTCTGTTATCAAGATCCAGTGTAATTTGAATTAAATAGCTTTTAGAAATTAACAAACACTCATAAAGTCTTCTGGATCAAAAAAGAAGCTGGTGGTATAGAAAAAAGAACATGGACTTCAATCCTTGTGGAAAACAACTATTACAAAGAAAATTTATAGCTTTGAATAGTTTTATTTTTTGAACCCCCAAAATTGATGGACTCAGTATCCACCTCTTTAGAAATTTGTAAAGCAAAAACAGAAAAAGTAGAAGGAAAGTAGAAACAGGGATTTAACCATGAAGTTAAATTTAATATCAGAAGAGAGAAGAGTGAAAAAATTATGTGAAACTAAAAAACTAATTATTTAAGATGAGTAATACAATAAGTAAATCTTAAAAGTTTGATTTTTAAAAATAAACTAAAAATATGATATTTGATATGGAAAGGAAATTAAAACCACAATAGTCTATTATGAACATCTCTATAGTAATTGATTTGAAATTTTAGAATAAATTGATGGCAACATAATAAGGCATAAATTATAAAAGCAGATTCGAGAAGAAATAGAAAACAAAGAGTACCCCATAATATATCCATCTAATATGTACCTATAAAATTAAAAAAAAAGAAAACAAACAGATTAACACCCCCTAGAAAGGTGATTATAAATACATCATTTAGATTTCTGGTTAACTGTGGTAAACTATGCATACAAATTTATTGTGATATATCATGACACTCCATTCACATGCTTATTAAGGCACTTTTAAGTCATATATCAAATAATATTGAGATAAGAAGACAGAAGATCAGAATTGTCAAATAATTTTAAGTTCGAAGTTGATAAATAAGTGATAACTTACTTGTCAGATACAAAAAAGCTGAAGACTAAATGTCCCTAATGATGGATGAGAGAAAAAAAAAATTCAATCTGCATGGTGTAATTCCTGAAAGGTTAATTAAATAGAGGCAAACTGTATTTATACGAATATGAATGGGAATGGATCTGAAAACCAAAAAGATCGTCAAAGTCTATAAATGATAGGGAAAAACTCAAAAAGACAGATTTAGTAAAAAATCTGCTGAAGAACAGAGAAAACTCAACTCAAAACCTCTTTCAATTCTGGGGTCCTGGATCAGTGAGAACTCAGAATTTATTTCTATTTTGGTTTCTTAGATCACTGGAATTTAGGTTTACATCTATAGGCGACATTGTACAGTTCTTCATGGTTTCCACCGACCAGCCTAAAATACATAAATACGATGATGATAGTTGCGTAACAAAATGACTGTTCTGCCTGAAGATTCTAGAATATTAGACTCAACCATCCCTCAGTGTTCACCTTTTAGTGACTGATATAGTTTGACTGTGTCTCCACCGAAATCTCATCCTGAATTATAGATTCCCTAATTCCCAAGTGTTGTGGGCGGGACCTGGTGGGAGGTTATTTAATCTTTGGGGCAGTGGTCCTCATGCTGTTCTCATGTTAGTAAGTGAGATCTCACAAGATCTGATGGTTTTATAAGGAGGTTTTCCCCCTTTTTCTTGTCACTTCTCCGTCTTGCCACCCCGTGAAGGACGTGTTTTCTTCCCCATCTAACATGATTGTAAGTTTCCAGAGCTCCCCGCCAGACATGCTGAACGGTGAGTCAATTAAATCTCTCTCCTTTATAAATTACCCAATCTTAGGGATGTCTTTATTAGCAGCATAAGAACGGACTAACACAGTGGCTCTCTTAGTTTTGAATAAATAACCAAACGTTATTAGAATTTTGGAAATAACCTTTTATGTAAAAGTGAAAATGAAACAAAATAAAATCATCGTAAATACTGAAGGTAAAGAATTCTAAAAGCTATGAGGAAGAGGTCATGGATAAGGTCATAAATAAGGAAACAATGAAATCAGACTTCTCAGTAGAAATCCTGATATTAGAAGGTAATGAAGTATTGCCTTAAAATTACTGAGGGAAAATTATCTTAATTCTATAATTTTATTTATTTACTTATTTAGTATGTCAAAAGCATTTAACAAATTTATTGTGGCAAAAACACTTAACATGAGATCTACCCTTGCAACAAACTTTTTAAGTTTTACAAATATTGTCTACTATAGGTACAATGTTATGCAGCAGATCTCTAAAATTTATTCATGTTTTATAATTTAAACTTTATACCCCTCGAAAAGCAAGTCCCTATTTCCCCTTTCACCAGCTCTTGGTACTACCATTCTATACTCTGTTTCTCTGAGTTTGACTATTATAGGTACCTCATATAAGTGGGATTAGGCAGTATTTTTAATTATGTGACTGGATTGTTACACTTAGCATAACATCCTAAAGATTTGCGGCAGGAAAAGAAGCAAAGCTTCATTTGTATTTACAGCTACTCCCCATGACTGGACTTACTACTTGTGTTCTGCCTCCTGTCAGATCAGTGGCAGCATTATATTCTCATAGGAGCATGAACCCTGTTGTGAACTGCGCATGTGAGGAAGCTAGGTTGCACACTCCTTTGCCTGATGATTTGTCACTGTCTCCCATCACCCCCAGGTGGGACCATATAGTTGCAAGAAAACAAACTCAGGGCTCCCACTTATTCTATGTTATGGTGAGTTGTATAATTATTTCATTATTATTACAATGTAATAATAAAGAAATAAAGAGCACAATAAATGTAATTCACTTGAATCATCCTGAATCTCTCCCCAACCCTCACCCCCATACTACCTGCCTGTGGAAAAATTGTCTTAAACAGAACCAGTCCCTGGGGTCAAAATGGCTGGGGACAACTGTTCTAGGGGCTGAGAGATCTGTGTTGAATGAGTTATAAACTTGATTTAGATAACAGGTTTTGAGAAGATATCCAGGACCTTCTTTTCTGCTTTCTGAGTGTTAAGCTAGGCTTAGTCTTATGTGTCCTAGGGCAACTTATGTATCTCTGAATAAGGAACACTGCCTCCTTCTCTTACGGCGTTGATATCTCTGGAGCTGGATGAGGGGAGATCCTAGAAAGAGAAAATTTGGGGCCATTTGGGCAAGCTATAAGACCTGAAGACACCTAAAGCCATAGTTCACAATGTTTTTTTCTTTTCTTATTATTTATTTATTTTTTAATATTATTATACTTTAAGTTCTAGGGTACATGTGCATAACGTGCAGGTTTGTTACATATGTATACTTGTGCCACGTTGCTGTGCTGCACCCATCAACTCGTCAGCACCCATCAACTCATCATTTACATCAGGTATAACTCCCAATGCAATCCCTCCCCCCTCCCCCCTCCCCATGATAGGCCCCGGTGTGTGATGTTCCCCTTCCCAAGTCCAAGTGATCTCATTGTTCAGTTCCCACCTATGAGTGAGAACAGGCGGTGTTTGGTTTTCTGTTCTTGTGATAGTTTGCTAAGAATGATGGTTTCCAGCTGCATCCATGTCCCTACAAAGGACGCAAACTCATCCTTTTTTATGGCTGCATAGTATTCCATGGTGTATATGTGCCACATTTTCTTAATCCAGTCTGTCACTGATGGACATTTGGGTTGATTCCAAGTCTTTACTATTGTGAATAGTGCTGCAATAAACATATGTGTGCATGTGTCTTTATAGCAGCAAGATTTATAATCCTTTGCGTTTCTTCACAGAATTGGAAAAAACTGCTTTAAAGTTCATATGGAACCAAAAAAGAGCCCGCATCTCCAAGACAATCCTAAGTCAAAAGAACAAAGCTGGAGGCATCACGCTACCTGACTTCAAACTATACTACAAGGCTACAGTAACCAAAACAGCATGGTACTGGTACCAAAACAGAGATATAGACCAATGGAACAGAACAGAGTCCTCAGAAATAATACCACACATCTACAGCCATCTGATCTTTGACAAACCTGAGAGAAACAAGAAATGGGGAAAGGATTCCCTATTTAATAAATGGTGCTGGGAAAATTGGCTAGCCATAAGTAGAAAGCTGAAACTGGATCCTTTCCTTACTCCTTATACGAAAATTAATTCAAGATGGATTAGAGACTTAAATGTTAGACCTAATGCCATAAAAACCCTAGAGGAAAACCTAGGTAGTACCATTCAGGACATAGGCATGGGCAAAGACTTCATGTCTAAAACACCAAAAGCAACGGCAGCAAAAGCCAAAATTGACAAATGGGATCTCATTAAACTAAAGAGCTTCTGCACAGCAAAACAAACTACCATCAGAGTGAACAGGCAACCTACAGAATGGGAGAAAATTTTTGCAATCTACTCATCTGACAAAGGGCTAATATCTAGAACCTACAAAGAACTCAAACAAATTTACAAGAAAAAAACAAACAACCCCATCAAAAAGTGGGCAAAGGATATGAACAGACATTTCTCAAAAGAAGACATTCATACAGCCAACAGACACATGAAAAAATGCTCATCATTACTGGCCATCAGAGAAATGCAAATCAAAACCACAATGAGATACCATCTCACACCAGTTAGAATGACGATCGCTAAAAAGTCAGGAAACAACAGGTGCTGGAGAGGATGTGGAGAAATAGGAACACTTTTACACTGTTGGTGGGATTGTAAACTAGTTCAACCATTATGGAAAACAGTATGGCGATTCCTCAAGGATCTAGAACTAGATGTACCACAATGTTTTCCATTGTGGCTGAAGTTAAAGAACAGAAATGTTTTTGTCAACACCTACACCACCTAGTAAAAAGCCTCAAAAGTTATTGCAACATCAAGTACACTATTCCCTAAGCCAACTGTTCTCTGAGATTTTTTCATTGTTTTTCTAGTTGAAACATTCCCTTGGTGCTTCTTACATCCATATGTGACAGATCCAATATTCATTGACTTTGTTTGCTCATTTTCTCAGTTTCTGCTTTAGTTTCTTGTTGTATGTATATAATATATATGTATGTATACATACTTTGGCTTACATAATTTCTAAAGTCAAAATTTTTTGGGTGGAGAAAAGGCTATATATTTATAAAGCATCTTCTTAATATATTAAAATTGTGATTATATCTTCTATACTACTGTGTATCTTATATTACCTTTCCCATCAGAAAAACCCTCACCCGGCTTCTTTCTTTCTCCCCATTTTAGACGAAACACTTATGTGTACTAGTTTTCACTTCATCTTGAAAACAACACTGCCATCACTTTTATCACTTTTTTCATTATTTCCTCAGACAAACTCCTTAAACCAAGAGTCTTATTTTCCCTACTTAAGTCAGATTTTAAAGATTTTTAAATACTCTGCAAAATTCTAAATTATGATGCAATTCAATTAGTGTGATATTTTAGAATGTAGAGCTATTGTATGTTTAAGTTCTTTGTCTGTTTTCCTTGGTTTTTGACTTCCTTGTTTTTTATCACCTTACTTTAAAGATAGATTCCAATTTTCTAATACCCATACTTTTTATGACATCTTACAAAACTTTACAATATTTCTTTTAAAATTCAAGATTTCATAAAAGGTTTAAGATAATTTCTTGTAACATTTTTGAGCAGAATGTATTTTGAATATTCTAAATTTCTAGGATTTGCTTTATAGGTCCAACTTTAATGCTACTTTTTAAAATCAATAAATTGTAATGTCTTTAAAATCATACATAAGCAAATAAAATCAGATTGTCCTTAGAATTATATCTGTCTTTTTTTTGTTCATAATTTTTATTTTTACACATTCAAAACTAAGACAACATGCTATTGATACCCCAGGATCTGGGAGAAATAAAAATATAGCCATTCAATTTTTGATCAGCTTGACTGCATTATCCCTAAGTTTATTTTTTGCTATCACCATATCCTCTAACTCTGGAAATTTGTACAGATTCCCCAACTGGGCTGTTATTTACTGTCCTCTATTACCTCTAAACTATTATAATAGCCACAATAAAACAGGCTTTGCTAGAACTAACACATATGCCAAAAGTGTTTGGGCTCATGAAATTCACATATTGTTCTCCATTTGCTCAATACAGGACTTTCAAATTGGGAGAACTAACACTTTTAATAGTTTTTCTATTTCATATCACCACAGTATATGAGAGAAATATTGGATGAACAAAATGCAATTTTATCATTTGAGAATAAATTACACATTCAATAAATATGACCAGATAATTTTTGTGGTTTCAGGCAAAAAGTATGCACACAACGTGAATCAAACTCTGACGAAAATGGAAGCAGAATTTACCATAAAACATTATTTGGTGAAGCAATGAATAATCTACCTTTTAGTTGCATTTGGTGGTTCAGCTTGGGGGCCAGGAAAATACTTGTTTGTAGTCTCTAATAATTTTTAAATATTTTTTATGTAATATCTGATTTGAACAAAATGTATATACACTGTAAAGAATAATAATTATACAAGCACCTCCCAATCCACTAACGAATAAAAGAACTAAAACATTACCAATATTGTTGTATCTATCTGTATGCTCCATTCCTATTCCATTGTCTTGCATCTACCCTCCACATTCACTGCCAGGTCATAACCGCTGCCATCAATCTTGCATTTATTATCTCTACCCTTTTAATACACTTTATTGTACATGTATATGTCCCATTGTTGCTGGTGGGCCCCTTCAGGTTATTGACTTCACCACACACAAAAAAACTTGAGAGCAAGTCTGAAGTAAAAGCAAGCAAGATACTTTATTGCAAAGCAAAAGTACACTCTGACAGCTGATCAGAGTAGTCTCCTCACAGGTGAAACAGCACCAACTGACACTAGAGAAACTCGCTTTATGGGACTCTTACATAATTATTCATGAAGGGGTGGGAAGGGGTATTGCTCTCACGTATGTTATGGGTTGTTTTCTATAAGCACATGTGCGGAGATTTAAGATGCTAATGAAACATATAATACATACAATACAATACATTGTATGTCTCATTAGTATCTTTTTTTAAAATTTATTTATTATTATTATACTTTAAGTTCTAGGGTACATGTGCATAACGTGCAGGTTTGTTACATATGTATACTTGTGCCATCCCCCCAGGGGTGTGTCTTTTGCTTTATAATGAATGTAAGTCAACTCAAGGACATGAACAGTGGGTTTTTCACTTTTGCAAATTGGGGGATTTTCCCTTCTGCTCTTTTACTTTCTTGCTGCAGTATGTTCCAACCATGAGCTCAGGATGTGATCTGTGCACTGTTTGAATAGTTTGTTCTTTCCATTCATTTGACAAGTTCTTTTGTTTCCTGTCTAGGAAGGCTATGGCCACCCTATGTAATCTACTTTATTTTCTCTTTCAGAGTCTTTGGGTCCATATTCTTAAGGGTTGTTGAAGGGCTAGGTCACTTCTAAAGCAGCTTCATGCTGAGAGACAACAGTGTCCCTGCTGAGCCAGGGTGTGAAAGTCTCTTTCTATCTGATTTAAACATTATTGGTCATATTCTCCAATAGAATAGACTGGAGTTCCTGCATAACCATCATTTTGATGTGGAACTGTTGCCTCCTAAAAGACACAAAGTTTACAAGGGGGTTAAACAAGTAAGTCCCAAAGATTAGTAGTAACAATATATTGAGGAAAGCGTTTCTTTCCCATCTGGGTTGGCCTATTCCACCCAGTTTTCTTGTGGGAAAACCTATGAGCAAAACAAAGTGTAACATAATTGTACCAAAATAAAAGATTCACAGATCAAGAACAAAGAAAGCTGTTTAACTCTGATGCTTTGGGTCCTGGTTGCTTGGTTGTTTCTTGAACAGAAGCTTTAAATCTTCCAGTGCTTCATATAAATAGCTTGGAGTCTGCATCAAGGGTTTCTGTGAAGACTCAAATGGAACAATTTCTTTGTTCTTGATAAGTGCACCCAAGGTCCCATACCTCTAAGTTTTACTGCAGTTGTTTTACTCAGGAGCACCTGATATGTACTACTTAATTTAGGTTGCAGTTGGACTTGAGGAACTCTTCTTTTATGTCTTAAGACAGACCATGTTTTTGTTGTTGTTGTTGTTTGTTTGTTTTTGTTTTTTTGCTTTTACTTGATAGATGATGCCTTCTGCTTTTACTCTGAGGGAGTATATCCCCCTCAGAGTTTGATGCTGGGAGAACTTGGTTCCCATACCCTTGAAGTGACTTTTGTACTAGCCCTGAATTTAAAACTTAGGGGTAGAGTGAAAAATCCTAGTCTGACGTTTGCCTTCAACACCAAGGATAATGCAGCATTTGGCAGATAGCGATCCAGGACAGAAAGTAAGAACTGGCAGTCCAGACCCTGTGTCCACAAGGAAATCAATATATTTACCTGACACATCTAGGTTTATCTAAGACTCTGTTGCTATGATTGGGACTGATTGCCTCATCAGAGCCATTGTAGGCCTTGGGCCCCTTCAGTCTTTCGCCAAGGGCAGCAAGGCATTAGGAGTCCCACCCTCCCCTCAGAGTTGGGGACAGACCTTTCTCCATTATCCTTTTTTTTGCCACATTGATGACAGGACCCAGAGGGATTGCGAGCCTGTAGTCCCTTGTTACTCACTTGGCATTCTAGACTCCACTGTCTTGACTTTCCACAGGTACGGCGAGGCTCTTGGGGTTTCTCCCAAGATGAGCTGGAGGTGGGAGTTTTTCTCCCATAGCAAGGGTCAACAATTGGCCCTCTCTTTAGTCTCTCTCTCTGCCTTTCTTTGGTTCCTAGGTGCCTCTTTTGCCCTGTCTCAGTTATTGAAGAACACAAAAGCTACATTTAGCAGGTTATGTGTGGGGATATGGGTACCCATGGCCAGCTTTTGTAATTTTATAAGACCATGGCTATGTTTCCCCAGGTCATTTTAAGAGATAAGGACAAGGCCTGTAATTCCTCCCTATACCTTGGGGGTCCTCAGAGAATCATCTTAGCCTTTGTTTGCATTGGGATAAATTTGAAATGTGAAAGGGACGTGGATTTGAATTATCTCGACTCTTCATTTGTTATTTCCCTGAGGAGAAGTATTGTCTGTTTTTCATTTCAGGTAGGTGATATGATGCTTCACTTCAAGTTGTCCCAATAAGATTGTGCTCCTCATGAAGTGAACAGAAAGGTTGATATGAAGGGTGAATTAGTCTGGTTTCATGGTGCTCATAAAGACATACCTGAGACTGGCAGGAAGAAGAGGTTTAATTGGACCTCGAGTTCCCATGGCTGGGAGGCCTCAGAATCATGGAGGGAGGCAAAAGGCACTTCTTGCATGGTGGTGACAAGGAAAATTAGGAAGAAGCAAAAGTGTAAACCCCTCATAAATTGATCAGATCTTGTGAGACTTATTCACTATCACAAGAATAACACGGGAAAAACAGGCCCCCATGATTCAATTACCTCCCCCTAGGCTCCTCCCACAACACAGGGAAATTCTGGGAAATACAATTCAAGTTGAGATTTGGTTGGCAACGCAGCCAAACCATATTATTCTTCCCTGGCCCCTCCAAGTCTCATGCTCCCACATTTCAAAACCAATCATGTCTTCCCAACAGTCCCCCAAAGTCTTATGTCAGCATTAACCCAAAAGTCCACAGTCCAAAGTCTCTCCTGAGATAGGGCAACTCCCTTCTTCCTATGAGCTTGTAAAATCAAAAGCAAGCTAGTTACTACCTAGATACAATGGAGGTACAGGTATTGGGTAAATACAGCCATTCCAAATGGGATTGGCCAAAATAAAGGGGTTACAGAGCCCATGTAGTCTGAAATACAGTAGGGCGGTACATTTTAAAGCTACAAAATGATCTCCTTTGGCTCCAAGTCTCACATCCAGGTTACGCTTATGCAAGAGGTAGGTTCCCATAGTCTTGGGCAGCTCCACCCCTGTGGCTTTTCAGGGTATAGCCTCCTTTCTGGCTGCTGTCACAGGCTGGCATTGAGTGTCTGTGGCTTTTCCAGGCACATGGCGCAAGCTGTAAGTTGATCTACTATTCTGGGGTCTGGAGGACGGTGGCCCTCTTCTCATAGCTCCACTAGATGGTGCCCAAGTAGGGACTCTGTGTGGGGGCTCCGACCCTGCATTTCCCTTCCACACTGCTCTAGCAGAGGTTCTCTATGAGGGCCTGCCCCTGCAGCAAACTTTTACCTGGGCATCCAGGCGTTTCTACACATCTTCTAAAATCTAACTGGAGGTTTCCAAACCTGGGAGATACAATTCAAGTTGAGATTTGAGTGGGGAAACAACAAAACCACGTCAGAGGGAGAGTAGTAGAAGACTATAAGTCTGGTGGGGAAAGATCACTAGGAAAAATATAAACACGAGACGTTTTAGAGATAATCCTTGAAATAGATTTTAAAAAAGGATAGCTGTTGGTGGGAGGCACATTTCCTAATACAGAGTCATTAATTATGTTAGGTTCCCCAAACAAAAAAAATCAGAGGCACTCTGTTTTTTTGAATTTTGAGCTTTTCTGCACTGCTCTTTCCCCATCTTTGTGGTGTTATCTACCTTTGGTCTTTGATGATGGCGATGTACAGATGGGGTTTTGGTGTGGATGTCCTTTATGTTTGTTAGTTTTCCTTCTAACAGTCAGGACCCTCAGCTGCAGGTCTGTTGCAGTTTGCTTGAGGTCCACTCCATTTAGGCTACTCCCAGTTAGGCTACTCTGGGGTCAGAGACCCACTTGAGCAGGCAGTCTGTCTGTTCTCAGATCTCAACCTCTGTGCTGGGAGAATCACTATGCTCTTCAAAGCTGTCAGACAGGGACATTTACATCTGCAGAGGTTTCTGCTGCTTTTTGTTTAGCTATGCCCTGTTCCCAGAGGTGGAGTCTACAGAGGCAGGCAGGCCTCCTTGAGGTGCAGTGGGCTCCACCCAGTTCGAGCTTCCAGACCACTTTGTTTACCTACTGAAGCCTCAGCAATGGCAGGCACCCCTCCCTCAGCCTTGCTGCTGCCTTACAGTTAGATTTCAGACTGCTGTGCTAGCAATTAGGGAGGCTCCCTGGGTGTGGGACCCTCCAAGCCAGGTGTGGGTATAATCTCCTGGTGCATCATTTGCTAAGACCCTTGGTAAAGCGCCGTATTAGGGTAAGAGTGACCCAATTTTCCAGTTATTGTGTGTCACAGTTTCCCTTGGCTAGGAAAAGGAATTCCCTTCCCCCTTGTGATGGGTGAGGCAATGCCTCATCCTGCTTTGGCTCTCGCTGGTTGGGCTGCACCCACTGTCCTGCACAGACTGTCCAACACGCCCCAGTGAGATGAACCCAGTACCTCAGTTGGAAATGCAGAAATCAACCGTCTTCTGTGTGGCTCATGCTGGGAGCTGGAGGCTGGAGCTGTTCCTATTCGGCCATCTTGCCCCGCCCCCCCCGCTCAGAATCACTGAGTTTTAATGTAAAATTCCACAATCACTGAGGTATTCCTCTACTACGATCACAGGTTCTCTCACTGTGCCACGTGAGTGCTGCTGAAGGTTTGGAAAGGGATGGCATCAGCAAATTGAGATCGTTTTTCCTACTCTCTTCAGTGCCTCATTTAGTTATATGCAGTTAAAACTAGGTAATGTGATCATTCATATGATTTTTGGTTTTTATGAATGTTTTGATGTGTATAGATAGTTGTCAAATTTAGTGTTCCTGTGAGAAGGCTGATCAGAGCAGGCTGTTCTTTGGCTATTTTGCTTTGCCTATGGAATCTGTGTTCTTCTCTTATTTTCTTTAGAGGAAAAATGAAATTATGATTTTAATATAAAACTTTTATGTAGATATAGTTCACACACCTTACAATTCACTCACTTAAAGTGAACAATTTAATGTTTTTAGTAGATTCACAGACCTGTGTAACTGTAACAAATTTTAGAACATTTCCCTCACTCCAAAAAGAAACACCATATATCTTAACATTCATCTTCCATTTTATCCCAAAATTTCTTCATCCCCAGGCAGCCATCACTCTACTTTCTGTTTCCATTAATTTACCTATTATGGACATTTGATAGAAATGGGATCATATACTATGTAGTCCTTTGCAACTCACTTTTTAAAATAGTAAAATTGTTCCAAGGATTATCCTTGTTGTATCATGTACCAGTACTCTATTACATTTTATAACTGAGTAATATGTTATTTTATGGATGTACTACATTTTGTTTATTCATTTATTAATTCATGGGCATTTGGGTTCTTTTTGCTTTTTGGTCGTTGTGAATAATGCTGCTATAAACATTTATGTGCATGTTTTTGTGAACATGTATTTCCTTTTGGGGGGCATATATGCAACAGTAAAATAGCTGCAGATTATTAATCCTAAAAGACCCAACTTCAGACACCATAATCCCAAATGTTGAAATCCCATAAGAACAAAATAAGTCAAAATCCTAAAAGTCTAAAATGCCTAACATCTAAAATTCCTAAAAAATCGCAATTCCAAAAGATTAAAATCCTGAATGTTACAATCCTGAAAGCAAATTCTGGGAAAGGGATTAGTGTGTTTTAAATTTCATACAGGAGTGTTCTACCATGTTAGTTTGGTGAAACTATTACCTGTTTATTGTCTTTTTAGAAATTATGTATGGTTTAAGGAGATGTGTATGGGTCCCAAGTTGACAAAGGCTGAACTTGTGGGTTTGATTTTAGGTGTCGATTTAACTGGATTAAGAAATGCCTTGAAACCTGGTAAAACATTATTTTGAGCGTCGATGTGAGAGTGTTTCCAGAGATGAGTTCATGAGTCTGAGTGGACTAGGTAGGGAAAATCTGCCTCAATGTTGGTGACATGGTTGGGCTTTGTGTCCCCACCCAAATCTCATCTTGAATTGTAATCCCCAGGTGTTGAGGAAAGAATCTGGTGGGAGGTGATTGCATCATGGGGGCAGTTTCACCCACACTGTTCTCATGATAGTGAGTGAGTTTTCATGAGATCTGATGGTTTCATAAGTACTTGGCAATTTCCTCCTTTGCTCACACTCTCTTCTGCCACCTTGTGAAGAAGGTGCCTGCTTCCCCTTCCGCCGTGATTGTAAGTTTCCTGAGGCCTCCCCAGCCATGCAGAACTGTGAGTCAATTAAACCCTGTTTGTTTACAAATTACCCAGTCTGGAGTAGTATCTTTATAGCAGTGTGAGAATGGACTAATACAATTGGCAAGCACTATCTAATCAGACAGAGACCCGGAGATATCAAATGCAGGAGTCTCTCTTTCATAGCTGTAAGAGCCATTTCCCCTGCTGCCTTAGACATCAGAAATTCAGCTTCATGAAAGTGCATTTTTATAATGTTGACTTTGTAGGTAAACATTGTGCATGTGCATAAAACATTGAAACATTCTCAATAAATAAAGAGATACTCATTTTGTACACCTGCTTTTGTGATAGATAAAACATTAAGATATCTTTGAGCAACTGAATATGTGATAGTTAACAATCACAGTTTTTGATCCACCTTGTCAAAAGGCAGGTTGTCTGTCACAGTGTTTCAGATAATTGTAGTTATAAAGCTGGGTGCACACAATTACTAACCACAGTGATAAGCATTTATACATTCTGTTTGTGACTTATTTCTTTGTGAATATGATTTATCTGCTCACAACTGTTATGCAGTTATCATTAGCATACCTAAGTGTTTATATTTGCAAAAATATATATATTATTTTTGCCGACTTTACTTTATAAAGTGGCCTATGATGTGTTTGGTCATGTTTTTAATATGTTTCTTAAATTAATCTCATATTAAAAATGTGAATAAATGTCTTTTAAATAATTTTTTTCAAAATATGTTTTCAGCATTTTGATCTTTTGGAATTGTAGTCTTTGTAATTATAGACGTTAAGGATTTCAATCTTTAGGAATGTTAACATTTGGGAGTATGATGTTCGAGATGGTGTCTTTTGGGATTATGACCCAAACTTGAGCAGAATTGCTAGGTTATACGGTAAACCTATATTTACTTTTTTGAGAAACTGAGAAAATATTTTGCTATGTGGATGCACCATTTTATACTCACAGTAGCCATTATAAAGGTTATAATTCTTCCACATCCTTGCCAACATTTGTTATTACCTGTCTTTCAGCCATGATAATAAGTGTAATATGGTATCTAAATGTGTTGAATAACATTCTCCTAATAGCTAATGATTTTGAAAATATTTTAATGTGCTTATTGCCCAACTATATGACTTCTTTGGAGAAACTTCTGTTCCTATTATTTGCCTGTTTTTGGTGTGCTTTAATTTTAATTAAAAGTTTTTATATTTTAGAACACTTTTGGATATACAACACAATTGATGAATAGTACAAAAAATTCTCATATGTACCTCTTGCTGTACACAGTTTTTCCCATGTCAAAATCTTGCTTTAGTGATACATTAGTCATAATTAATTAACCAATAATGACACAATATTATTATTACTATTAATAATTTTAAATTATGCTTTCTATTTTAAATCTAGGAGGTATATACACAGATTAGTTACAAGAGTTTATTGTGTGATGCTGAGGTTTTGAGTATAACTCAACCCATCACCCAAGTAGTGGGCATATTAACCAATAAGTAGTTTTTCAACTCTTGCCCCCTGCCCCCGACACTTTCCATTCTCCAGTAGTCTCCAGTGTCTTTTGTTAGCATGTTTACATTCATGTGTACTCAATGCTTAGCTCCCACTTATATGTGAGAATATCTGTTTTTCTGTTACTCTGTTAATTTTCTTAGGATAATAGCCTCCAGCTGCATCAGTGTTGCTGCAAAGAACATGATTCTGTTCTTTAATGGCTGCATAGCATTTCACAGTGTATATGTACCACATTTTCTAAATCTAATCCACCACTTCTGGGAATCTTGGGTAATTCCATATCTTTACTATTATAAATAGTGCTGCAATAAACATGAGTGCATGTGTCTTTTTGGTAGAGTGATTTGTTTTCCTTTATGTATATACCTAATAATGGGGTTGCTTGGTCAAATTGTAGTTCTGTCTTAAGTTCTTTAAGACACTTCCAAACTGCTTTCCACAATGGCTTAACTAATTTATATTCCCAACATCAGTGTATAAGTGTTCCCCTTTCTCCACAGCCTCATAAACATCTGTTATATTTTCACTTGTTAATAATAGCTATTCTGGCTGCTGTGAGGTTGTATCTTACTGTGGTTTGATTTACATTTCTCTGGTGATTAGTGATATTTACAATTATTTCACGCTTATTGGCCACTTGTATGTCTTCTTTTCAGAAGTGTCTGTTGATGTCTTTTACCCACTTTTTAATAGGATTGTTTTTTTACTTGCTGATTTGTTTAAATTTCTTAGAGATTCTGAACACTAGAACTTTGTCAAGTGCACAGTTTGTGAATATTTTCTCCCATTCTGTGGGTATTCTGTTTACTCTGTTTTTAGTTTCTTTGCTGTGCAGAAGCTTCTTAGTTTACTTAGGTTTCATTTGTCAAGTTTCGTTTTTGTTTCAATTGCTTTTGAGGACTTAGTCATAAATTATTCACCAAGATTGAGGTTCAGAAGGGTATTTCCTACGTTTTCTTCTAGAATTTTTATTGTTTTAGGTCTTAGATTTTCCTTTAATTCATCGTGAGTTAATTTTTTTATATGGTGACAGGTAAGGGTCCGGTTGCATCCTTCTGCATATAGATAGCCAGTTATCCCAGTACCATTTGTTTTATAGAGAGTATTTTCCTCATTGCTTTTTTGTTGTTGTTGTTGAAGATTAGTTGGTTGTAGGTGTGTAGCTTTGTTTCTGGGTTCTCTATTCTGTTCCATTGGCCTTGGTGTCTGTTTTTATAAAAGTACCAAGTTGTTTTTGTTATTGCAGCCTTGTAGTATAGTTTGCAGTTGGTGAATGTAACCCCTTCAGCCTTGTTCTTTTTGCTTAAAATTGCTTTAGCAATTTGGATTCTTTTTAGTTTCATATGAATTTTAGAATAGTGTTTGTTTTTGTTTTTGTTTTTGTTTTTTCTAATTCTGTGGAAAATAATGTTGGTATTTTCGTGGGAGTAGCATTGAATCTATGGATTCCTTTGGGGAGTATAGCCATTTTAACAATATTGATTCTTCAGTCAATGAGCATGGAAATTTTTTCTATTTATTTCATCTACAATTTTTTTTGGCACTGTTTTATGGTTCTCTTTGTTGAGAACTTTGAGCTCCTTTGTTAGATGTATTTCTAGGTATTTTTTTTTTTTCTGTGTGTAACACAATATTATTAATTAAGTCCAGAATTTACAGTTTCACTTTTATATGTCCCATGGATTTTGACCAATGTATAATGCCATCTATCTGCCACTATAGTTTCACACAAAATTATTCCACTGCATTAAAATTCCCCTGTGCTTCATTTATTGATATCTTATTCTGCTGTAAAACCCTTGACAACAACTGAGCTTTTTATTGTCTCTATAGTTTTGCCTTTTCTAGAATGTCCTATATTGGGACTTAAACAATATATAGTCTTTTCAGTGTAGCTCTTACCACTTTAAATATGTACATCTAAGATCCCTTCATGTCTTTTCATGGATTAATAATTTACTTTTTTTCTCTTAATAATATTCTATTTTATAGATGTGTCTCAGTTTTTCTACTTGCCTATTGAAGGAAATTTTAGTTACTTCTGGAATTTTTTGGTGATTCTGAGTAAAGCTGCCATAAATTTTTGTGTGCAGTATTTTGTGAGGGCATAAGTTTAACTCAGTACATAAATACTTAAAGGCACAGTTGTTGAATTGTATGAAGAGGCTATGTTTATCGAGGTAAGAAACTGCCAAACTGTCTTCCAAAGTGGCTGTATCATTTCACATTATCCACAGTAATGTGAATATTGCTCCACATATGTGCAAGTGTTTGATAAGTCAGTATTTTGGATTTTAGTAATTCCAATATGTATGTAGAGGTGTTGCACTGTTGTTTTAATTTACAATTCCTTAATTATATATGGTAGTAGTATCTTTACACATGCTTATTTGCATTTGTATATGTTCCTTGGTGAGGTATCTGTTTAAAATTTTTGCCAATCTTTTAAAAAAAGAGACATGGCTGTTTGTTATTGTTGTTTTAGCAGATTTTTATATATTTCGTATGTAAGTCTTTCATCAGATATATGTTTGCTAATATTTTCTACAAGTCTGTGGCTTGCCTTTTCATTCTCTTAATAATTTATTTCACAGAGTATAAGTTTTTTTTTATTTTAATAACGTCAAATGTCACATTTTTCTTTCATGAATTATGCTTTAAGTGTTGCTTCTAAAAAGTCATTGTCAAACCCAAGGTCATTGAGATTTTCCCTAATATTATTTCTTAGAAGGTTTGGTATTCATTTTGCTTCCTGTTTGTCTGTGAACCATTTTTAGTTAATATTTGTTAAAGGTGTAACGTCATTGTCTAGATTAACTTTTTGCAAATTGACATTCAATTTTTAGCAGTATTTGTTGGAAAGAATAACATTTTTTCTCCATTGAATTGCCTTTGTTCTTTTGTCAGAGATTGGTTGACTATTTTCATCTGTTTTCATATTATCGTCTATTTCTGGCCTCTCCATTCAGTTCCATTCATAAACATGTCGATTATTTTTAGCAGTACCATACTGTCTGGATCACTGTAGCTTTTTATGAAGTCTTACAGTTGGATAATGTCAGTGTTCCAGCTTTGCTATTTTTCAGTGTTTTGTTGATGATTATGGCTGCTTTGCCTTTCTATATAGATTTAAGAATAAATTTGTTGATATTCACAAAATAGCATGCTAAGGATTAGTGTGCTATTTTTAGAATTAGGATTGTCTTGGATATATAGATCAAATTGAAAAATATTGAACTTAATAATATTTAGTCTTATAATACATGGTATATCTATTTATTCATTTATTAATTCATTTTATGTTTTAAAAATTATTTTAAGCCTTATTGATATTTAACTGACAAATAAAAATTGAATAAATATTTTATAAATATGTATTATATATAGTGTATATATACTGTGTACAATGTATATACATACAGTGTATGCAATGTGTTCTATTGGTATATGTATGCATTGTGAAATACTTGCCACAAACCAACGGTTTAACATTGATCACCTCACATAGTTATCTTTTCTAAATAATGAGAACATCTAAAATCTACTATCTTAACAAGTTGCAAGTATACATTATAATATATTTAACTGTAGTCACCGTGTTGCACGTTAGATACTCAAAACTTACTGGTATCATAACTGAAAGTTTGTACCCTAAATGGGAAGATAATGGTCTTTATTTAATTAAATATACTGTTTATTTTATCAATTTTCTGGTTTTCCAAAAGTGGATAATGGGCTTTATTTGTTAGTTTTTGTCTAAATATTTTATTTTTTGCTAATATAAATGATTTTGTGGTTTTTTGTTTTTCCTTGAGGGTTAGGTTTTTTGTTTGTTTGTTTGTTTTGTTTTGTTTTTTTCTTTGAGTTCCAGAATACAAGTGCAGAACGTGCAGGTTTGTTACATAGGTATACATGTGTCATCGTGGTCTGCTGCACCTATCAACCCATCATCTAGGTTTTAAGCCCCACATGCATTAGGTATTTGTCCTAATGCTTTCTCTCCCTTTGCCCCCAACACCCTGACAGGCTCAAGTGTATGATATACCTTCCACTCCCTGTGTCCATGTGTTCTCATTGTTCATCTCCCACTTATGAGTGAGAACATGCGGTGTTTGGTTTTCTATTCCTGTGTTAGTTTGCTGAGAATGATGGTTTCCAGCTTTATCTGTGTACATAACTTCAACTTTTAATCGTTCATTGCTGGAGTAAAAAAAAAAAAAGTTGAATTTTATACATAAACTCTATGTGTAATAACCTTACTATGTATAATTGCTTATTACATCCTGGAATTTTTAGTTCCTTTCTTTGTTCTGATATGTTTTTTTTAAATTTTCTGCATAAACAATTATGTCATCTAAAAACCAAGGAAACTTTATTTCTCTCTCTTAAATCTGTATATATACAGATTTATATATTTAAACATACATATATAGACTATATATATACATATATGCAGAGTGTGTATATATACAGACTATATATGTGTGTATATATATGTATATAGTCTGTATATACATATATTAGGAAAGAACAAAGATCTACAATCAGTAACCTAAGTTTCCTTTTAATAAAAGTAGAGAAAAAAGGGTTATTTACACCTAAAGCAATTATCAAAAGTTTAAGAATTAGAACAGAAAGTAACAAAACTGAAAGCAGAAAATTCAGAAAAATCAACAAAATTAAAATCTGTTACTTTGAAAATATTAATAAAACTAATAAATGTCTATCCAAGCTAATCATGATAAAAAAAGAGAAAGATTAATACCAGAAATGAGAGAGTTGTCATCACTACTGATTCCATGGACATTAAAATAATAATGAGTTAGTTAAAAAAGTGTACGTGAAAAAATTTGATAACTTTTTAAAAATATATACTTTAAGTTCTAGGGTACATGTGCACAATGTGCAGGTTTGTTACATAGGTATACATATGCCATGTTGGTTTGCTCCACCCGTTAACTCATCACTTACATTAGATATTTCTCCTAATGCTATCCCTCCAACTGCCCCCCACCCTACGACAGGCCCCCGTGTGTCCTTGTGTTCTCATTGTTCAATGAGTGAGAATATGCAGTGTTTGGTTTTCTGTCCTTGTGATAGTTTGTTCTGAATGATGGTTTCCAGCTTCATCCATGTCCCTGCAAAGGACATGAACTCATCCTTTTTCATGGCTTCATAGAATTGCATGGTATATATGTGCCACATTTTCTTAATCCAGTCTATCATTGATGGACATTTGAGTTGGTTCCAAGTTTTTGCTGTTGTGAATAATGCTGCAATAAACATATGTGTGACTGTGTCTTTACAGTAGCATGATTTATAATTCTTTGGGTATATACTCAGTAATGGGATTGCTGGGTCAAGTGGTATTTCTAGTTCTAGATCCTTGAGGAATCGCCAAACTGTCTTCCACAGCGGTTGCAGTAGTCTACAGTCCCACCAACAGTGTAAAAGTATTCCTATTTCTCCACATCCTCTCCAGCATCTGTTGTTTCCTGACTTTTTAATGATCACCATTCTAAATGGCATGAGACGGTATCTCACTGTGGTTTTGATTTACATTTCTCTGATGGCCTGTGATGATGAGCATTTTTTCATGCATCTGTTGGCTACATAAATGTCTTCTTTTGAGAAGTGTCTGTTTTGACCACTTTCAGATGGGGTTGTTTTTTCTTCTAAATTTGTTTAAATTATTTGTAGATTCTGGATATTAACCCTTTGTCAGATGGGTAGATCGCAAAAATTTTCTCCCATTCTGTAGGTTGTCTGTTCACTCTGATGGTAGTTTCTTTTGCTGTGCATAAGCTCTTTAGTTTAATCAGATCCCATTTGCCTATTCTGGCTTTTGTTGCCATTGCTTTTGGTGTTTCAGTCATGAAGTCTTTGCCCATGCCTATGTCCTGAAAGGTATTGCCTAGGTTTTCTTCTAGGGTTTTTATGGTATTAGGTCTAACATTTAAGTCTGAAATCCATCTTGAATTAATTTTTGTACAAAGTGTAAGGAAGGGATCCAGTTTCAGCTTTCTATATATGACCAGCCAGTTTTCCCGGCACCAATTATTAAATAGAGAATCCTTTCCCCATTTCTTGCTTTTGTCAGGTTTGTCAAAGATCAGATGGTGGTAGATGTATAGTGTTATTTCTGAGGGTTTTGTTCTGTTCCATTGGTCTATATGTCTGTTTTGGTGCCAGTACCATGCTGTTTTGGTTACTGTAGCCTTGTAGTACAGTTTGAAGTCAGGTAGCATGATGCCTCCAGCTTTGTTCTTTTTGCTTAGGATTGTCTTAGCCATGTAGACTCTTTTTTGGTTCCGTATGAACTTTTAAGTAGTTTTTTCCAATTCTGTGAAGAAAGTCATTGGTAACTTGTTGGGGATGGCATTGAATCTATAAATTACCTTCGGCAGTATGGCCATTTTCATGATATTGATTCTCCCCATCCATGGGCGTGGAATGTTCTTCCATTTGTTTGTGTCCTCTTTTATTTTGTTGAGAAGTGATTTGTAATTCTCCTTGAAGAGATCCTTCACATCCTTTGTAAATTGGATTCCTAGGTACTTTGTTCTCTTTGAAGCAATTGTGAATGGGAGTTCACTCGTGATTTGGCTCTCTGTTTTTCTGTTATTGGTGTGTAAGAATGCTTGTGATTTTTGCACATTGATTTTATATCCTGAGACGTTGCTGAAGTTGTTTATCAGCTTAAGGAGATTTTGGGCTGAGACAATGGCGTTTTCTAAATATACAATCATGTCATCTGCAAACAGGGACAATTTGACTTCCTCTTTTCCTAATGGAATATCCTTTAGTTCTATCTCTTGCTGATTGCCCTGGCCAGAACATCCGACATTATGTTGCATAGGAGTGGTGAGAGAGGGCATCCCTGTCTTGTGCCTGTTTTCAAAGGGAACGCTTCCAGTTTTTGTCCATTCAGTATGATATTGGTTGTGAGGTTGTCATAAATAGCTCTTATTATTTTGGGATATGTCCCATCAATACCTAAATTATTGAGAGTTTTTAGCATGAAGGACTGTTGAATTTTGTCAAAGGCCTTTTCTGCATCTTTTGAGATAATCATGTGGTTTTTGTCTTTGTTTCTGTTTATATATTGGATTACATTTATTGATTTGCCTATGTTGAACCAGCCTTGCATCCCAGGGATGAAGGCAACTTGATCGTGGTGGATAAACTTTTTGATGTGCTGCTAGATTCTGTTTGGCAGTATTTTATTGAGGATTTTTGTATCGATGTTTATTGGGGATATTGGTCTAAAATTATCTTGTTTTTGTTGTTTCTCTGCCAGGTTTTGGTATCAGGATGATATTGGCCTCATAAAAGGATTTAGGGAGGATTCTACTTTTTTTTTTTTTTCTGTTGATTGAAATAGTTTCAGAGGGAATGGTACCAGCTCCTCCTTGTACCTCTAGTAGAATTCAGCTGTGAATCCATCTGGTTTTGGACTTTTTTTGGTTGGTAGGCTATTAATTATTGCCTCAATTTCAGAGCCTGTTACTGGTCTATTCAGAAATTCAACTTCTTCCTGGTTTAGTCTTGGAAGGGTGTATGTGTCCAGGAACGTGTCCATTTCTTCTGAATTTTCTAGTTTATTTGCATAGAAGTGTTAATAGTATTCTCTGATGGTAGTTTGTATTCCTATGAGGTCGGTGGAGATACCCCTTTATCATTTTTTATTGCACCTATTTGATTCTTCTCCTTTTCTTATTTATTAGTCTTGCTAGCAGTCTATCAATTTTGTTCATCTTTTCAGAAAGTCATCTCACTCCTGGATTCATTGACTTTTTGAAGGGATTTTGTGTCTGTATCTCCTTCAGTTCTGCTCTGATCTTAATTATTTCTTCCTTTCTGCTAGCTTTTGAATGTGTTTGTTCTTACTTCTCAAGTTTTTTAACTGTATTGTTAGGGTGTTGATTTTAGATCTTTTCTGCTTTCTCTTGTGGGCATTTAGTGATATAAATTTCCCTGTACACACTGCTTTAAATGTGTCCCAGAGATTCTGGTACATTGTTTCTTTGTTCTCATTGCTTTCAAAGAACATCTTTATTTCTGCCTTCATTTCCTTATTTACCCAGTAGTCATTCAGGAGCAGGTTGTCCAGTATCCATGTAGTTGTGCAGTTTTGAGTGAGTTTCTTAATCCTGGGTTCTAATTTGATTGCACTGTGGTCTGAGAGACAGTTTTTTGTGATTTCTGTTCTTTTACATTTGCTGAGGAGTGTTTTACTTCCAACTGTGTAGTCAATTTTGAAATAAGTGCAATGTGGTGCTGAGAAGAATGTATATTCTGTTGATTTGGGGTGGAGAGTTCTGTAGAATTCTATTAGGTCCGCTTGGTGCAGAGCTGAGTTCAAGTCCTGGATATCCTTGTTAACCTTCTGTCTCGTTGATCTGTCTAGTATTGACGGTGGGGTTTTAAAGTGTCCCATTATTATTGTGTGGGACTCTAAGTCTCCTTGTAGGTCTCTAAGGACTTGCTTAATGAATCTGGGTGCTCCTGTATTGGGTGTGTGTGTGTATATATATATATATATATAAATAGTTAATTCTTCTTGTTGAATTCATCCCTTTACCATTATGTAATGGCCTTCTTTATCTCTTTTGATCTTTGTTGGTTTAAAGTCTGTTTTATCAGAGACTAGGATTGCAACTCTTGCTTCTTCTTTTTTTTTTTTTTTTCTTTCCGTTTGCTTGGTAGATCGTCTTCCATCCCTTTATTTTGAGCCTATATGTGTATGCAAGGCTGCTTTGAAGGCCAAAACTTTTTTATCATATATCTTTTTAAAACCTCTCTGCAGTCTGGAAATTAAAAAGAGCTTCCTCAACATGATAAAGAAAATCTACAAAAACCTACATGTAATATCAAACTTAATTTTGAGAAACTAGAATCTGTCCCAATGTAGTCTCATTGGTTTAGTGAGGACTTCCAGTACAATGTTTAACATGAGTCAAGAAAGGGGACATTCTGTCCCTGTTCCTGATCTTATTGTAGATTTTACATAATATGTAATTCTTTTATGTAAGACATTGTAGAGATTTGGTACTATTTTTTGACTTTCTTTTGTGTAGGCTTTTGGAAGTTTGTATCCGTTGACTTGATGGAACATTTCATAAAAGTTATCAAATTTTTGAGCATATAATTTTTTAACTTATTTGTTATTGTTTTCATGTCCATGAGATCGGTAGGGATGACAACTCTCTCATTTCTGGTATTAATCTTTCTCTCTTTTTATCAAGATTATCTTGGATAGATAGACATTTATCAGGTTTATTGATATTTTCAAAGTAACATATTTTAATTTTCTTGATTTTTCTTCATTTTCTGTTTTTTTTTTTATTATTATACTTTAAGTTCTAGGGTACATGTGCATAATGTGCAGGTTTGTTACATATGTATACTTGTGCCATGTTGGTGTGCTGC
>NW_012108597.1:943775-944423 GCF_000951045.1 Mandrillus leucophaeus
TTAGATCTTTCCAGCTTTCTCTTGTGGGCATTTAGTGCTATAAATTTCCCTCTACACACTGCTTTAAATGTGTCCCAGAGATTCTGGTATGCTGTCTCTTTGTTCTCATTGGTTTCAAAGAGCATCTTTATTTCTGCCTTCATTTTGCTATGTACCTAGTAGTCATTCAGGAGCAGGTTGTTCAGTTTCCATGTAGTTGTGCATTTTGAGTGAGTTTCTTAGTCCTGAGTTCTAGTTTGATTGCATTGTGGTCTGAGAGACATTTTGTTATAATTTCTGTTCTTTTATATTTGCTAAGGAGTGCTTTACTTCTAATGATGTGATCAATTTTGGAATAAGTGTGATGTGGTGCTGAGAAGAATGTATATTCTGTTGATTTGGGGTGGAGAGTTCTGTTGATGTCTATTAGATCAACTTGGTGCAGAGATGAGTTCAATTCCTGGATATCCTTGTTAACTTTCTGTCTCATTGATCTGTCTAATATTGACAGTGGAGTGTTGAAGTCTCCCATTATTATTGTATGGGAGTCTAAGTCTCTTAGTAAGTCTCTAAAGACTTGCTTTATGAATCTGGGTGCTCCTGTATTGAGTGCATATATATTTAGGATAGTTAGTTCTTCCTGTTGAATTGATCCCTTTACCATTATGT
>NW_012108597.1:944501-944759 GCF_000951045.1 Mandrillus leucophaeus
AGTCGGTTACTGAAGCTTGTGCATTTGTCACGTATTTCTCGTGTCATGGTTTTCATCTCTGTCCATTCATTTATGGCCTTCTCTCCATAATTATTCTGGTTATCAATTCTTCCACTCTTCTTTCAAGATTTTTAGTTTCTTTGCACTGGATACATAATTCCTCCTTTAGCTCTGAGTTTGAAGGACTGCAGCTTTCTTCTCTCATCTTGTCAAAATCATTCTCCGTCCAGCTTTGATCCATTGCTGGCAATGAGCTGC
>NW_012108597.1:945246-946049 GCF_000951045.1 Mandrillus leucophaeus
GGCATTGAATCTATAAATTACCTTGGGCAGTATGGCCATTTTCACGATATTGATTCTTCCTATCCATCAGCATGGTATGTTCTTCCATTTGTTTGCGACCTCTTTAATTTCACTGACCAGTGGTTTGTAGTTCTCCTTGAAGAAGTCCTTTAGATCCCTTGTAAGTTGGATTCTTAGGTATTTTATTCTCTTTGAAGCAATTGTGAATGGAAGTTCATTCACGGTTTGGCTCTCTGTTTGTCTGTTATTGGTGTATAAGAATGCTTGTGATTTTTGCACATTAATTTTGTATCCTGAGACTTTGCTGAAGTTGCTTATCAACTTAAGGAGATTTTGGGCTGAGACAATGAGGTTTTCTAAATATACCATCATTTCATCTGCAAACAGGGACAATTTGACTTCTTCTTTTCCTATTTGAATACCCTTGATTTCTTTCTCTTGCCTGTTTGCCCTAGCCAGAGCTTTCAACACTATGTTGAATAGGAGTGGAGAGAGAGGGCATCTGTGTCTTGTGCCAGTTTTCAAAGGGAATGCTTCCATATTTTGCCCATTCAGTATGATATTGACTGCGGGTTTGTCATAAATAGCTCTTATTATTTTGAGATACGTTCCATCAATACCGAATTTATTGAGTTTTTAGCATGAAGGGTTGCTGAATTTTGTCAAAGGCCTTTTCTGCATCTATTGAGATGATCATGTGGTTTTTGACTTTGGTTCTGTTTATATGCTGGATTATGTTTATTGATTTGCATATGTTGAACCAGCCTTGCATCCCAGGGATGAAGCCCACTTGATCATGGTGG
>NW_012108597.1:949964-1006299 GCF_000951045.1 Mandrillus leucophaeus
TTTCTGCCCTGCTTTTTCCCCATCTTTGTGGTTTTATCTGCCTGTGGTCTTTGATGATGGTGACGTACTGATGGGGTTTTGGTGTGGGTGTCCTTCCTGTTTGTTAGTTTTCCTTCTAACAGTCAGGATCCTCAGCTGTAGGTCTGTTGGAGATTGCTTGAGGTCCACTCCAGACCCTGTTTGTCTGGGTATCAGCAGCAGATGCTGCAGAAGATAGAATACTGCTGAACAGCGAATGTGCCTGTCTGATTCTTGCTTTGGAAGCTTCCTCTCCGGGGTGTACTCCACCGTGTGAGGTGTGGGGTGTCGGTCTGCCCCTAGTGGAGGATATCTCCCAGTTAGGCTACTCAGAGGTCAGGGACCCACTTGAGCAGGCAGTCTGTCCATTCTCAGATCTCAACCTCCGTGTTGGGAGATCCACCACTCTCTTCAAAGCTGTCAGACAGAGTTGCTTGCATCTGCAGAGGTTTTAGCTGCTTTTTGTTGTTGTTGTTGTTGTTGTTTAGCTGTGCCCTGTCCCTAGAGGTGGAGTCTACAGAAACTGGCAGGCCTCCTTGAGCTGCTGTGAGCTCTTCCCAGTTCGATCTTCCCAGGGCTTTGTTTACCTACTTAAGCCTCAGCAATGGCGGGCACCCCTCCCCCACCCTCGCTGCTGCCTTGTGGTTAGATCACAGACTGCTGTGCTAGCAATGAGGAAGGTTCTGTGGGCGTGGGACCCTCCCTGCCAGGTGTGGGATATAATCTCCTGGTGTGCCCATTTGCTTAAAGCACAGTATTGGGGTGGGAGTTACCCAATTTTCCAGGTGTTGTGTGTCTCTGTTCCCCTGGCTAGGGAAAGGGATTCCCAGGTGAGGCGATGCCTCACCCTGCTTCACCTCTCGCTGGTCGGGCTGCAACAGCTGACCAGCAGCGATTGTCCGGCACTCCCCAGTGAGATGAACCCTGTACCTCAGTTGATAGTGCAGAAATCACCTGTCTTCTGTGTCACTCGCGCTGGGAGCTGGAGACTGGAGCTCTTCCTATTCGGCCATCTTGTTCTGCCCAGGATCCATTTTCTGTTTTCAGTTTTATTATTTTCTCTTCCAATTCTTAAAATTTTGATAATTGCTTAAGGTGTAAATGACCCTTTTTTTCTCTGCCTTTATTAAAAGCAAACTTAGGTTACTGATTTTAGATCTTTGTTCTTTTCTAATATATCTATTCAGTGCTATAAGTGTCCTTCTAAGTACAGATTTTATTGCACCCTACCAATTTGATAAGTTGTATTTTCATTCTAACTTAGTTTGAAATAAATTTAAATTTTATTTATACTTCTTTTGTTTCATGTATTATTTGGATATGTGTACAGATCTCCACCTACTTGGAGAATTTTTAAACTATTTTTCTGCTATTGATTTATATGTTAATTCCATAGTGGTCTGAGAACATACCTTGTTTTATTTCCATTCTTTTAAAAATGTTAAAGTGTTTCATAGCACAGAATGTGGTTTATCTTAGTGAATGTTCCATGTGAACTTGAGAAAAATGTGGCATGTATCTTCTGCTTCTGTTGAAATATATATATGTGTATATATGTATGTATATGTATGTGTATATATATATATAAATACTTTAGTTTCTGAAATACATGTGCAGAACATGCAGGTTTGTTACATAGGTATACACATGCTACGGTGGCTTGCTACACCTGTGAACCCGTCATCTACACTAGGTATTCTCCTGATGCTATCCCTCCACTAACCTCCCACCCCCGACAGACTGCAGTGTGTGATGTTCCCCTCCCTGTGTTCATGTGTTCTCATTGTTCAACTCCCACTTACGAGTGAGAACATGTGGGGTTTGGTTTTCTCTTCCTGTGTTAGTTTGCTGAGAATGATGATTTCCACCTTCATCCATGTCCCTGCAAAGGACATGAACTCATCCTTTTTTATGGCTGATTAGTATTCCTTGGTGTATATGTGTCACATTTTCTTTATCCAGTCTATCATTGATGGACATTTGGATTGGTTCCAAGTCTTTGCTATTGTGAACAGTGCTGGAGTAAACATACGTGTGCATGTATCTTTATAGTAGATAATAAATGCAACAGGTAGAAAATTAGTAATGACGTTTTTGACCTGATATATTATCCATCATTCTGTAACATATTTTTAAGTTTCATTTAGATCCAGGCAATAAATGGTTATAATCAGGTTGAAAATGTCATTACTAATTTTCTGCCTGCTGCATTTATTATCTACTGAAAGAAGGGTGTGTGTGTTGAAGTCTCCAACTCTAATCATGGATTCATCTACTTCTTGCCATTTTACTAGTTTTTTTTTACGTACATTTTAACTCTCTATTATTAAGTGCATACGTGTTAATGATTGCTATGTCTTGTTGAAAAACTCTTTTATAATCATGTATACCTGTTTTTATCCTTTATAATTTTCTTTTCTCTGGTTTGCTGTGAAATTAATATAGCTACCCTTTCTCTTTGTTATTGTCAGCATGACATGTCTTTCTTTATTTCTTTACTTTTTGATCTGCCAGTGCCATTATATTTAAAGTGAGTTTCTTGAAGACAACATCTTCTAAATGTTGGGTCCTTTTTTGCTTTTCGTTTTCATCTACTTTGCCAGTCTCTGTCTTTGATTTAATCTACTTAGACCATTTCAATTTAAAGTGATTATTGATATAGTTCGATTAATATCTACTATGGCTTTTTTAAAAATTTGCATTATTATTATTATTATTTCTACAGATTTTTGGGGAACAAGTGGTGTTTGGTTACGTGGATAAGTTTACTAGTGGTGATTTCTGAGATTTTGGGGCGCCCATCACCCAAGCAGTGTACACTGCATCAAATATGCAGTCTTTTCTCCCTCATCCCCCTCTCACCCTTTCCGTTGAGTCCCCAAAGTTCATTGTATCATTCTTATGCCTTTGCTTTCTCATAGTTTAGCTACCACATTTGAGTGAGTACATACAATGTTTGGTTTTCCATTCCTGAGTGACTTCACCTAGAATAATGGTCTCCAATTCCATCCAGGTTGCTTCAAATGCCATTATTTTGTTCCTTTTTATGGCTGAGTATGTATATATCTCATGTTTTCTTTATCCACTCATTGATTGATAGGCATCTGGATCTGGATGGTTCTGTGTTTTTGTAATTGTGAATGGTGCTACTATAAACATGTGTGTGCAAGTATCTTTTTCATATAATAACTTATTTTCCTCTGGGTAGATACCCAGGAGTGGAATTGCTGGATCAAATGGTAGATCTAGTTTTGGTTATTTAAGGAATCTCCACACTGTTTTCCATAGTGGTTGTACTAGTTTACATTTCCACCAACAGTGTAAAAGTGTTCCCTTTTCACCACATCCATGCCAACATCTATTTTTTTTTTATTTTTTTGATTATGGCCATTATTGCAGAAGTAAGGTGGTATTGCATTGTAGCTTTAATCTTCAGTTCCCTGATCATTAGTGATGTTGAACATTTTTTTCATGTTTGTAGGCGATTTGTATATCTTCTTTTGAGACTTGTATATTCATGCCTTTAGCCCACTTTCTGATGGGATTTTTTTTTTTTTTTATTACTTATCTGTTTGAGTTCCTTGTAGATTCTGGATGTTAGTATTTTTTCAGATGTATAGATTGTGAAGATTATCTCCCACTCTGTGGGTTGTCTGATTACTTTGTTGACTTTTTTTTTTCTGTGCAGAAGCTTTCTAGTTTAATTAAGTCTTATCCCTTTATATTTGTTTTTCTTGTGTTTGCTTTTGGGTTCCTGGTCATGAATCCTGGGGCTAAGCCAATGTCTAGAATGGTTTTTCCAATGTTATCTACTAAAACGTTTATGGTTTCAGGTCTTAGAGTTAACTCTTTGATCCATCTTGAGTAGATTTTTGCATATGGTGAGAGAAGAGGATCCACATTCATTTGTCTACTTGTGGCTTCCCAATTATCACAGCACCAGTTGTTGAATAGGGTGTCCTTTTCCCACTTTATGTTTTTGTTTGCTTTGTCAAAGATCAGTTGACTGTAAGTATTTGGCTTTATTTCTGGGCTATTAATTCTGTTCCATTAGTCTACACACCTGTTTTTATATCAGTAACATGCAGTTTCAGTGACCACGGTATTATAGTATAGTTTGAAGTCTGGCAACATAATGCCTCCAGATTTTTTCTATTTGCTTAGTCTTGCTTTGGCTACGTGGGGCACTTTTTTGGTTCTATATGAATATTAGAATTTTTTTAGTTTTGTGAAGAATGAGGGTGGTATTTTGATGGGAATTTCATTGAATTTGTAGATTGCTTTTGGCAGTATGGCCATTTTCACAATATTGATTCTACCCACCCATGTGCATGGGATGTGTTTCCATTTGTTTGTGTCATCTATGATTTCATTCAGTAGTGTTTTGTAGTTTTTCTTATAGAGGTCAAGTATATTCCTAAGTATTTTATTTTTTCACAACTATTGTAAAAAGGGTTTTGTTCTTGATTTGATTCTCAGCTTGGTTGCTGTTGGTGTATAGCAGGGCTACTGATTTATGTACATTAGGTTTGTATCCTGAAAGTTTGCTGAATTTATTTATTACTTCTAGGAGCTTTTAGGATAATCTTTAGGATTTTCTAGGTATATGATCATGTCATCAGCAAAGGGGAACAGTTTGACTTCCTCTTTACTGATTTGGATGCCCTTTATATCATTCTCTTGTCTGATTGCTGAGGCTAGGGCTTCCAGTACTATGTTGAAGAGAAATGGTGAAAATGTGCATCTTTGTCTTCCTCCAGTTCTCGGGGTAATGCTTTCAACATTTCCCAGTTCAGTGTAAGGATGTCTGTGTGTTTGTCATAGTTGACTTTTATTACCTTAAGGTATATCCCTTCTATGCCAATTTTGCTAAGGGTTTTAATCATAAAGGGATGCTGGATTTTGTCAAATGCTTTTTCTGAGTATATTGAGATGATTATGTGATTTTTGTTTTTACTTCTGTTTGTGAGGTGTATCACATTTATTGACTTGCATATGTTAAACCATTCCTGCATTCCTGGTGTCTAACACACTTGATCATGGCAGATTATCTTTTTGATATGCTATTGGATTCAGTCATCTAGTAATTTGTTGAAGATTTTTGCATATGTTCATCAGGAATATTGTTCTGTAATTTTATTTTCGGTTATGTCCTTTCTTGCTTTGGGTATTATGGTGATACTGGATTCATAGGATGACTTAGGAAGGATTCTCTCCCTCTCTATCTTGTGGAACAGTGTCCATAGTATTGGTACCAATTCTTTTTTGAATGCCTGATAAAATTCATCTGTGAATCCATCTGATTGTGAACTTTTTTTATTAGTAATATTTTCATTACCATTTTAATCATGCTGCTTGGTTTTGGTGTGTTCAGAGTTTCTATTTCTTCCTGGTTTAATCTACGAATGTTGCATATTTCCAGAAATGTATCCATCTCCTCTAGGTTTTCTAGATTGTACAAATAAATGTGTTCATAGTAGTCTAGTATTTTTGTATTAATTGCACACATTCTTTTTTTTTAATCTTCTCCTTTTGTGCATTTTCTTATTTTAATCATACTTTTTAATTTTGTTTCTCTCCTCTTTTTGCATATCAGTTTTACTTTACTTTAAATTATTTTGGAGATTGTCAAGAGCTCATAAAACACATTTCTCACTAAGCTATGTGCTTTTAACAATTACTATGCCACTTCACAAGCAGTACAACTAACCTTTAAGAGAATCTCCCTACATTATTTCTCATTTCCTTTATAAAATTACTGTCATTCATGTCACATATTCATATATTAGAATAATTTAATACCTTGTTACTCTTATTACCTTGAACATATAGTTTTCTATAACATCAATTTAAAAAATGTTTTATATTTCATTTAATTATTCATCAATTATATTCCTCATATTTATCTGGGTTTTGACCTGTGTTATTTTCCTGTTATTTGAGAGACTTCCTTTAACATTTCTTGCAGGGCATATTTACTGGTGATACATTACCTTGGTTTTTCTTTTTCTGAGAAAAGTACTTATCCTTCACGTTTGGAGGAAAATTTTACTGGATAGAGAATTTTATGTGTGTGTTTTATTCTTTCAACACTGTAAATATTTCACCATACTCTCTTCATATTTGCACAATTTCTGGTGAGAAATCTGATGTAATTCCTTTATTTGATCTAGAGGTCAACAGCTTTTATTTTTCCTTGTTGTACTTTCCAAGATTTCCCCTGTCTTTAGTTTTTATCAATTTTATTATTATATGCTTAGGTACATACATTTAAGGTATTTATCCTGATTGGCATTTTATGACCTTTATGAATCTGTGGTTTATTATTTGTCTTTAATTTTGGAGAATTCTCAGCTTTATTACTTCATTTTTATTTTTCTGCTCTTTTATTTTTCTCTTTTCTTCACTGGTATTCCAATTATGTATATTTGACACCTTTTTAAATTGCTCTGGAGTTATTAGTTATTCTTTCTCACTTTAATTTTTTTCTTTGCAATTTAGTTTAAAAAAAAAAATTCTATTGACATGCCTTTAAGCTCCAAGATCATTTTCTTGTTCAACTCCAGTATACTGATATACACACAAAAGACAATCTTCATTTCTGTTACAGTGTTTTTTATTTCTAGCATATTTTATTGAACTTTTCTTACAGTTTCTATCTTTCTACTTACATGACTCATGTTTTCTGTGTATGTTTTCTACTTTTTTCATTAAGACTCTTACCAACTCCTTTTCTTTTCCACAAATTAGCAGAATTTGAAACCCTATTGGTGGTAATATAATTCACACTAACAAAAACTATAATTAAAAGTACCTCTGCTTCTGATATGAATGTAGACACCAAAGAGAACACAGAATCAAATGAAACAGGCAAACTTTCACTGCTGAAACACAAATTCAATTACAGAGGCAAATCCTCTGGCACAACCATTTCAAAACTCAGTCTCTATTTCTCTTCCACATTTCTTTATCTTACGCCTCATTCCCAGCCCAGGTGGCAGAATCTCTGAAGATTATGACAATTTAAAGTTGCTATGTATTTTTTGTTTCTTCTCTCATCTGAAATGCTTGGGCAGAGCTTATATCTGTCTCTTATAGATCCCCTTACAAATATAACTTGACTTTCAGGTAATATTAAGAAAGCATGATATTCTTTTGCATAGATGATAGAAAAATATAAAATATATTATTAAAGTTCAGTTTAAAGGAAAAAATTGAGGAATTATAATTAAAATTAAATGGTCCATTTTTATAACAGATTTAAGAACTAAAATTAAAATTTGACAAATTTTCTGAAATGAGCACTCAACAATATTAAATGGCATATTGGATCTGTGCAATCTAAGCAAATAACAAAGAGAAAATAATGTAAGTTCAGAAAAGATTGAATGAAGTTTAAAGCACAACTATCAGAAGGAAGTGTCAAGATGGTCAACTAGATGCAGCCAGGAAGCGCTGCTCCCTCAGAGAGAGACCACGTTTTCACTACAAAACCAGATATTTTCAACATATCTTTAGAGAGAAAATGCTGTATATGGATGGAAAATATATGCAGTCACTGGGGTTGAAGGGAGAGGAAGCTGGGAACCCCAAGTGGGGTCCCTGGATGCTATGGCTGGTTCTGGGCTCCTAATGGCACCTGGTAAAGTGAACACAGCTGCAAAGGTGAAGATACACAACGGAATCTTGTGGTTGAGTAAACATCTTTTTAGTGCCTATTGCCCTCAAGTGTTATCTACTGAATCAGAGCCCAAACTGCAACATCAAAATCACCACTAATAATGTCCCATGAAAAACTGAGAGCAAGAATTTAACAACAAAGACCCTACACATAGAACATCTCCAGAAAGGACCTTTAGTCCTCCAAAATGAGAAAAAGTAAGCACAAGATCTCTGAAAATTCAAAAAGCCAGAGTGTCCCCTTACTTCTAAATGAGCTCACTAGCTCCCCAGCAATTGTTCTCAATCATTCTGCATTTTCTAAAATGATAGACATGGAATTCAGAATCTGGATGAAAGGAACTCATCAAGATTGAGGAGAAAGATGAAACTCAATCCAAGGAACCCAGGCAATCCAGTAAAATGATTCAAGAATTGAAAGACAAAAGATCCAAACTAAATTTCTTGAGCTGAAAAAATGTATACAATTTTTTAAATACAATTGAGAATATTAACTGAAGAGGAGATGAAACTGAGGAGAAATAATCGGAGCTTCAAGACTGTCTTTTTGAACCAAGCCAGACAGACAAAACTAAAGAAGAATTTTTTAAAATGAACAAAACCTCTTAGAAATATTCTTATAAAAGAGAACAAGTGTATGACTCATTGGCATTCCTGAGAGGTAAGGAGAGAAAATAAGCAACTTGGAAAATATGTTTGAGAATATAGTCCCCCAATTTTTTTTTCCAAATCTCACTAGAGAAACTGACATGCAAATCTAAGAAATATGGAGAACCCCAGCCAGACACTATAGAAGATGGTCATCCCCAAGGCACATAATCCTTGGATTCACCTAGGTCAGTGCAAAACAAAAAATCTTAAAGGCAGCTAGAGAGAAGAGGCAGACAATTAACCAATAAAACAGACTTTATCCCAGTAAAAATTAAGAAGGGCAGTGATGGGCATTAGCAAATGATAAAGTGTGCAATCAAACAAGCAATCCTAACTATTCTAAATATATACACACCCAACATTCAGCGACCTAGATTCTTGAAATGACTTCTTCTTGGTCTCCAAAAAACACAGTAACAGTGGAAGACTTCACCCCACTGACAACATTAGACAGATAATTGAGGCAAATAACTAATAAAGAAACTTTGCAATTAAACTTAACACTTGGCCAATTTTAACTAATAGGCATCTACAAAACACCACACCCAACAACCACAGAATATATATTCTTCTCATCTGCACATGGGACATATTCTAAGATCAACCACATGCTTGACCACAAAGCAAGGCTCAATAAATTAAAAAATATTGAAATTATACCAAGAAAATTCACACAGTATAATAAATATAGAAATAAATACCAAGAAGATCTATCAAAAAGACAAAAATACATGGAAATTAAACAACTTATTTGTGAATAACTATTTTCTGAATATCAAAATTAGACAGATATTTAAAAATTTGAAATTAATAAACATAAACAGAGAACTTACCAAAATGTCTGGGATGTAGCTAAAGCAGTGTTAAGAAGGATGTTTATAGCGCTAAATGTCTTAATGAGGAAGTTAGAAAGATCTCACATTAACAATTTAAATTTGTGCCTAAAGGAACTAGAAATAAAAGGGGGGGGGGGAAACAGTGCCAGAGCTAGCAGAAGAAAAATTACTGAAATTAGAGAAAAATTAATGAAATTGTGATGCAATAATTTATACAAAAATCAATGAAATCAAGACTCTGTTCTTCACAAACATAAATAAAATTGGTAAACCACTAGCTAGGTTAACAAAGGAAAAAAAGATGATCCAAATAAGCACAATCAGAAATAACAAAGATTAAATTACAACTGATCCCACAGAAATACAAAAGATCCTCATAGAATACTATGAAAAACTCTGTGCACACAAATTAGAAAATATAGAGGAAACAGAAAAATTTTTGGATATGTACCATCTCCCAAGATTGAAACAAGAAGAAATGGAAACTCTGCATAGACCAATATCAAGTTCCAAAATTGAGTAAGTAATAAAAATCCTATCACCCACAAAAAGCCCTGGGCTAAATGGATTTACAACTGAATTCTACAAGATGTACAAAGAAGGAAACTACTGAAACTATTTTTAAACCATTATGGAAAACAGTATGGCGATTCCTCAAGGATCTAGAACTAGACGTACCATATGACCCAGCCATCCCATTACTGGGTATATACCCAAAGGATTAGAAATCATGCTGCTATAAAGACACATGCACATGTATGTTTATTGCGGCATTATTCACAATAGCAAAGACTTGGAATCAACCCAAATGTCCATCAGTGACAGACTGGATTAAGAAAATGTGGCACATATACACCATGGAATACTATGCAGCCATAAAAAAGGATGAGTTTGTGTCCTTTGTAGGGACATGGATGCAGCTGGAAACCATCATTCTTAGCAAACTATCACAAGAACAGAAAACCAAACACCACATGTTCTCACTCATAGGTGGGAACTGAACAATGAGATCACTTGGACTCGGGAAGGGGAACATCACACACCGGGGCCTATCATGGGGAGGGGAGAGGGGGAAGGGATTGCATTGGGAGTTATACCTGATGTAAATGACGAGTTGATGGGTGCTGACGAGTTGATGGGTGCAACACAGTAACATGGCACAAGTATACATATGTAACAAACCTGCACGTTATGCACATGTACCCTAGAACTTAAAGTATAATAATAATAATAAATAAATAAATAAATAAAATCACGAAAATTAAACATTGAAAAAAAAATGGAGAAGTAGGAATTCCTCCGTACCTCATTCTATGAAGCCAGCATCAGTAAAATACCAAAATCTGGCAGAGACATAATAAAGAAAGAAAACTTCAAACCAATATCCCCAGTGAACATCGACACAAAAATCATTAAGATAGCAAACCAATTTCAGCAGCAGAACAAAAAGATAATTTACTATAACAAAGTAAGTTTTATTTCTGGGATGCAAGACTGAATTGATACATATCAGCCAATAAATGTGATTCAGCACAGAAACAGAATTGAAAACAAAATTATATGATCATCTAAATAAATGCATAAAAAGCTTTTGATAAAATCTAACATCCAATCTTCTTAAAAACCCTTAGCAGACTAGGCATTGAAAAACTATACCTCAAAATAATAAGAGCCATCCATGCCATACCCACAGCCAACATCATACTAGATGGAAAAAGCTAGAAGCATTCTTCTTGAGATCTGGAGGAATGAAAGGATGTCCACTCTTTCCACTCCTGTTTACCACAGTGCTGAAAGTCCTATCCATAGCAATCTGTAAAGAGAAAAGAATAAAAGGCATCCTAATAGGAAGAGAAGAAGCCAAACTATCTCTCTTTGCTTACAGTGTGATTGTATTCATAGAAAATCCTAAAGAGTCTGCCAAAAAGTTCCTAAAATTGATAAATAACTTTATTAAAGTTTCAGGAATAAAGTAAATGTACAAAAATCGTTAACATTTCTATGCATCAACAATATCCAGGCTGAGACTGAAATCAAGAACATAATCTCGCTTAAAATAGGCACAAAGAAAATGAAGTGCCAGAAATACAGCTAACCAAGGACGTGAAAGATCTACAAAACCCTGCTGAAAAAAATCAGAGATGACACAAATGCATTGAAAAACATGTGATGCTTATGGATTTGAAGAATCAATATCAGAAAAATGGCCATACTGCCCAAAGCAACTTACAAATTCTGTGGCATTTCTATCAAACTACCAATGTCATTTTTACAGAAGTAGAAAAACTCTATTTTAAACTTTATATGTAATAAAAGAGAACCCAAATAGCCAAAGCAATCCTAAGCAAAAGGAACAAAGCTAAAGACGTCACAACACCCTTCAAACTATACTATAAAGTCATAGTAACAAAAACACATTATTGATACAAAACAGCCACATAGACCAATGAAACAGAGTAGAAAACTCAGAAATAAAGCCACACTTTTACAACCGTCTGGTCTTCTAGAAGGCTTGCAAAACCAACAAATGGGGAAACAATTATATAATTAATAGATGGTGTTGGGATACCTGGCTAGCCACATGGAAAGTATTGAATCTAGAGTGTAACCTTCCATCATATGTAAAAATTTACTCATATGGAGCTTTTGCACAGTAAAATAAACTATCAATAGAGAAAACTGATAAAGTAAAGAATGGGATAAAATATTCACAAACTATGCATCTGATAAAGGCCTAATATCCAGAATCTATGGGAAACTAAAACAAATCATCAAGCAAAAAACAAATAACACCATTTTAAAAATGGGCAAAGAACATGAGCAGACACTTCTCAAAAGAAGACATACAAGTGATCAACAAACGTATAAAAAAATTGCTCATCATGACTATTCACCACAGAAATGCAAATTAAAAGCACAATGACCAAATCATACCAATCAGAATGGCTATTGTTTTGTTTGGTTTGGTTTGGTTTTTGAGACCGGGTCTTGCTCTGTCACCCAGGCTGGAGTGCAGTGGTGCAATTGCAGCTATTCTTATGGTTATTCTTAAAATGTCAAAAAAACAAGGGATGCTGGTGAGGTTGTGATGAAAAGGAAATATTTATGCACTATTGGTGGGAATGTAAAGTAGTCCAGACACTGTGGAAAGTAGCCTGGAAATTTCTCAAAGATCTTAAAACAGAGCTACTGTTTACTCCAGCATCCCATTTTCAGGTTTATACCCACAAGAAAATAAATCATTCTACCCAAAAGACACATGCACTTATATGTTCTTTGCTGATCTCCCCAGAAGAGCAAAGACATGAAATAAACCCAGGTGCACATCAATGGTAGATTGGATAAAGAAAATATGGCACGTGTATATTGTATTTGGGCATTCTCGCACTGCTAGAAACACCTGAGATTTGGTAATTTATAAGAAAAGAGTTTTAATTGGCTCACAGTTATGCAAGCTGTACATATATGGTGAAAGCATCTGCTCAGCTTGTGGAGAGGCCTTAGGGAGCTTTTACTCATGGTGGAAGGAGAAGCTGGAGGAGGCACTTTACGTGGCAAAAGCAGGTACAAGACCAAGCATGGGAGTGGAATTGCCACACTTGACAACAACCACATCTTATGAGAACTCACTGTCAGAGTAAGAACAACACCAAGCCACAAGGGATTCAACCCCATAATCCAAAAACCTCCCATGAGGCCCCATCTCCAACATTGGGCATTACATTTCTACATGAGACTTGGGTGAAGAAAAATATCCAAGCTGTATCATACACCATGGAATACTATCCAGCCACTGCAAAGAATGAAATAATGTCTTTTGCAGCAATGGGATGAAGCTGGAGTCCATAATCCTAAGGAAATTAACACAGGAACAGACAGCCAAATACTGCATGTTCTCACTTATAAGTAAGTGCTAACACTGAACACACATGGACATAAATACATCAACAATAGATATTGTGGAGTACTAGAGGGTGGAGGAGGAGTGTGTTAAATACCTGTTGAATACTATGCTTACTCTCTTGATGAAGTCTGTACTCTAAACCTGTGCATAATGAAATATTCCCATATAACAAATCTTCACATATACCACATTTATCCTAAATAAAAGTTGAAGAAAAAAACAAAATAAAATACAACTATCAAATTTAAACTATGCTACACAAAGTAAAAAAAACTTTGAATATTGAATAAAATCAATTTTTAAAGATGAATCAAAAATTATTTCAAAATGCATAGTTAAAAAGGCACAAGAAAAGAGAAAAGGCTATGAAAAGATATAGAATATAGATCACCACTTAAGTTAGCATAAAGGAATATTTAAAGTTACAGAGAAGTGAGAGATTAATTCAAACTTAGAACTCTAGAATTCGAAGTTATGACAAGAAAATAAATTTTTAAAATATTTCAGGTTTTATTACAGTAAGTTTATTCTTTTATTATTTTTTAAAAAATTGTAGGTACATGGTAGGTGCATATATTTATGGGGTACATGAGGGGTATTGATACAGGAGGCAATATGAAATAACTACATTTTGGAGAACCAGGTATTCATCCCCTCAAGGATTTATCTTTTGAGTTACAAACAACCCAATAATGCTCTTGAAGTGATTTAAAAATATACAATTAAGTTATTGTTGACTATATTCACCCTAATGTGCTATCATATAGTTGGTTTCATTCATTCTTTCTTCTTTTTTTTTTTTTTTTTTTGGTGTACACATTACCAATCCCTGCCTTCCACCCAACCCCTCATTACTCTTATCAACCTCTGGTATCCATCCTTCTGCTCTCTATTTCCATGAGTTTGTTTTGATTTTTACATCCCACAAATAAGTGAGAACATGCAGTATATGTCTTTCTGTGCCTGTTTTATTTCATTTAACATAATGACTTCCAGTTCCATCCATGTCATTGCAAATGACTGGATCTCATTCATTTTTATAGCTGGAGAGTACTCCGTTGTGTATACATGCCACATTTTCTTTATCCATTCATCTGTTGACAGACACTTAGGTTGCTTTCAAAGCTTGAATATTGTAAATAGTGCTGCAACAAACGTAAAAGTGCAGATATCTCTTTGATATACTAATACCCTTTTTGTTGGGTATATACCCAGCACTGAGGTTGGTGGGTCATGTGGTAGCTCAATTTTTAGTTTCTTGAGGAACCTCAAAATTTTTCTCCATAGTGGCTGTGTCAACTTACATTCCTACCAACAGTGTACAAGTGTTCCCTTTTCTCCACATCCTCATCAGCATTTGTTATTGCCAATGTTTTGTACATAAGCTATTTTAACTGAGGTGAGATGATATCTCATTATAGTTTTGATTGTAGTTTTGATTTTCATTTATCTCATGACAATGATGTTAAACACCTTTTCATATGCCTTTTTTCCATTGGTATATCTCCTTTGAGAAATGCCTATTCAAATATTTTACCCATTTTATGATCAGATTATTAATTTTTATAAATATCTATAGGATTGTTTAACCTTCTTATATATTCTGGTGATGAATTCCTTGTCAGATTGGTAGGTTACAAATATTTTATCTTATTCTGTGGGTTGTCTCTGCCATTGTTTATTGTATCTTTTGCTGTGCAGAAGGTTTCTAACTTGATGTGATCCCATTTGTTCATGTTTGCATTGTTTGCCTGTGCATGTGCAATATTTTTCAAGGGATCTTTGCCCAGACCAATTTCCCGGGAATTTTCCCCAATGTTTTCTTGTTGTAGTTTTGTCACCAGAGGTTGCAGATTTAAGTCTTCAATTCATTTTGATTTAATTTTTGTGTATGGTGAGAGATAGGAATCTAGTTTCATTCTTCTGCCTATGGATATCCAGTTTTCCTAGAACCATTTATGGACGCCTCTGTCCACTCCCCCAATGAATGCTCCTGGCAACTTTGTCAAAAATGAGTTTGCTGTGAGTATGTGGATTTGTTTCTGGATTCTCTATTTTGCTCAGTTGGTCTGTGTGTTTATTTTTACGTCAGTACCACGCTGTTTTGGTTACTGTAGATGTGTAGTGTAAGTTGAATTCTGGCAATGTGAGTCCTCCAGTTTAGTTCTCATTACTAACAATAGCTTTGGCTATTCTGGTTCTTTTGTGGTTTCATATAAATTTTAAGATTTTTTTTTCTATTGGTATTTTGATAGAGGTTGTATTGAATCTGTAGATTGCTTTGAGTAGTAAGGTCATTTTAACAATATTGACTCTTCCAATTCATGAACATGGATTTCCTTTTATTTTCTGGAACCCTCCTCAATTTCTTTTATCAGCATTTTATATTATAGAGATCTCTCACTTCTTTGGTAATTTCCTAGGTATTCAATTTTAAGTGTGCCTATTTTAAATGGGATTACTTTTATTATTTATTTTTCCTGCTATTCGCTGTTGATATACGGAGATGCTACTGATTTTTGGATGTTGATGTTGCATACTGCAAATTTACTGAATTTGTCGATCAGTTCTAATAGTTTTCTTGTGAAGTCTTTAGGCTTTTCCAAACATAAAATTATATACTCTGCAAACAAGGATAATTTGACTTATTCTTTTCTAATTTTGATGTTCTTTATAGCTTTCTATTGTCTGATTGCTCTAACTAGAACTTCCAAGACTATAAAAACCTAGGCAATACCATTCAGGACATAGGCATAGGCAAAGACTTTTTGTTCAAAACAGCAAAAGCAATGACAACAAAAACTGAAACTGAAAAATGGGATCTAATTAAACTAAAGAACTTCTGCACAGCAAAAGAAACTCTCATCAGAGTGAAGAGGCAAACTACAGAATGGGAGAAAATTTTGGCAATCTATCCTTCTGACGAAGGGCTAATATCCAAAATCTATAAGGAACTAAAACAAATTTACAAGACAAAACAAACAACCCCATCAAAAAGTGGACAAAGGATATGAACAGACATTTTTCAAAAGAAGACATTTACGTGGTCAACAAACATATGAAAAAAAAACTCATCATCACTGGTCATTAGGGAAATGCAAATTAAAACAACAATGAGATATTATCTCATACCAATTAGAATGGTGATCATTAAAAAGTGAGGAAACAACAGATACTGGAGAGGATGCGGAGAAACACGTATGCTTTAACAGTGTTGGTGGGAGTGTAAATTAGTTCAACCACTGTGGAAGACAGTATGGCAATTTCTCAAGGATCTGGAACCAGAAATACCATTTGACCCAGCAATCCCATTACTGGGTATGTGTCCAAAGGATTATAAATCATTCTACTTTAGAGACACATGCACATGTATGCTTATTGTGGCACTCTTCACAGCAGCAAAGACTTAGAACCAACCCAAATGTCCATCAATGACAGACTGAATAAAGAAAATGTGGCAAATATACACCATGGAATACTATGCAGTCATAAAAAAGGATGGTTCATGTCTTTTGCAGGGACATGGATTAAGCTGTGTTTTATCTTGCTCTCCTCATTTCCAATATTGTAAATATAAATAACCAATGCTTCTATTCAATCAATTTAACATTCACATTGAATAGAAACTACATATTCCATCAGTATAAATAAATAATGATTTCAAGTCATTTTAGGGCTTCTTTCATGACTTCTACTGTATCTTCTATTGGTGTTTTCATGATTGCTTCATTTTTGCCTAACTTCTCTGTAAACGTTCATTCATTGTAATCCTTTTTTTTAATTATACCTTTTGCAGTTGTTGTTAAAAATATATAGATGGAATTTTCCTGTTAAAACCAGTCTAATAATACAAGAAATTAATCCGTTTATGTTCAAAGCTATCACTGAGCTTTTATACCACTTTAAAAATCTTCTTTTATTATGATAATTATTTTATATGACATGAAGCATAAAAATTTGTTTCTTTATTCTAACAATATATTATGTATATATGTATTTGTGTGTATATATATATTTACACACATATATATTTATACACATATTTCTATGTGTAAGTATGCATGTGTGTGTTATTCTCCCAATGGACAACCTAATATTTTAAAAATATGATGATATTTATTGTTTTATATTTCAAAGTAAAAAATGAGTCCTTATAATTTTTCAATTCATAGTTGTTCATTTCTATAATCTAGAATTCTAGATTCAAGTAATTTATTTTCATTCTACTACAATGCATTCATTTCATGTTTTATTTTTTGAAAACAAATTAAAATACATGTTTATTTTACAAAAATATGTATATATGAAGTTTATTGTAGGGCAGATGCAGAGAAAGATGGCAGAATTGAAAGCTCCATGAATTGCCTTCCCCCATAAGAACACCAAGTTAAAAACTATCTGCACAGAAAAAATCAACTTCATGAAATCCAAAATCAGAAGAGCACTCACAGTACCTGGTTTTAGCTTCATATTACTGAAAAAGGCACTGAAGAGATAGAAGAAACAGTACTGAATCACCAACACCACCATCCAACAAACAATAATTTGAGTTTTTGAAAAGTTAAAGAAAACTGACAAATCTTTAGCCAGACTAAGAAAAAATAGACAACATCCAAATAATAAAACTGGAAATGAAAAAGGAAAAAACACAATTGATACTGCAGAAATTCAAATGATCATTCATGGGTATGAGGAACTATATGCCAATAAACTAAGAGATCTAGAAGAAATGGACAAATTCCTAGATACATAAAAATTACCAGATTGAACCAGGAAGAAATCCAAAACTTGAACAAATCAATAAAATGTAAGCCATAATAAAAAGCATCCTAGAAAAGCTTGGACCCTGAAAACTTCATGGCTGAATGTTACCAAACTTTGAAAGAGGAACTAATAGCAATTCTACAGAAAGTATTCTGAGAATAAAGGATGGGATATTTCCAAAGTAATTCTATGAGGACAGTATTGCCTTGATACCAAAACCAGACAAAGATACATCACAAATAGAAAACTACAAGTCAATACCTTTTATCGATATTGATGCAATTACCCTCAAAAAAACACTAGAAAACCTAATTCAACAATACATTAGAAACATCATTTATCATGTGTTGGGGTCTGCGTGTTCCTAAACAAAGGAATGAACACACAAGACAACACAAGACAAGACAAACATGGCGGCCACCTCGAATGGCACTCTCTGCTTTATTTTATACAGTCGTTTGTGGAATGTTCCCAAGTCACAAGACACATTGTTGTTTTTCTGACCTTTCCCAGACTTTCTGGATTTTCAAGATGTTTACACATAAACAAGCCCCCAGGGTCTGCTGTTAGTAACTGGCTCCTTTGTCCTCCCTGTTTGCAGGGAAGGAATGCCCTGCTTCATTTGCAAGAGCAGGACTTATCGGGAATGCCTCATTTGCGAGCACGTAGTCATCTGCATTTCCCCTTTCCTTATTTACAAGTTTGAATCTCTTTTGAAACCATCATTACATGTTGGGCTCACTGGGATTCGGTGTTTGCCCTTTGGTACCGTCTCCAGCAGACTGTGAAAATGACAAAGGCAAGAACAACAATCAATACATTACTAGAAACAGAGGTCAGCAAAGTTTTTACAGGGCTCATGGGGTTCAAAGACGTCAAACTTTGTGCAATACCAGTCATCAAATCTGCACCAGTCAGCAATGGTAACTGATTGCGAAATGTTTCAGAAATGTTCTGTGTTAATTCTTGTATTTCTAGGGAAAGATTATTATGACCAATTAAAAGTCTCTTTATCTCAGTCCAATTATGTACAGTGCTGTTAAAAGGAACAGGAGTAATACAAAATTAGGTAGTGTTCCAATCACATTTCAACAAAGCTCGGGTATTCAACACTGTTAGCTGATCTCCCAACCAAGAAACCACTTGCTCCAGATTATCCACTCGTTCAGTCAAATGAGCATCTATGTCTCATTGCTGCTGCCACAACAAATGTGATTGTTCATGCCATTGATGCACAAATTCTGCATTTTGTATACTCTTGTGTAGAGCTAATCCAGCAACAGCGGCAGTGGAAGCAATTACTACAAGTCCTATCATCGTGGTCACGACGATTCCAACCATCCTCCGACTGCGGTGGACAAGATCTTGCATAACCTTGTAAATTTGAGTAACCCCAGCAGATTCACTCCAAGTACGTGTTAAGTTTACAGGTAGCCAGGTTTCTTTCCTGGTTCTTAGTATATATAAATCGGAATGAGACTCATTCCAATTATTATTCCACCAAGTAGTATTTATACAACTTAAGAATGTACAATTGTTTGTAAAGTTAACTACCCCTGTATTATTATCTCATTTAAAAATTCCTGTTAACAACAAGTAAGGCTTTCTTACACATGTAATAACATATCTAGAACTATTTCAGTGCAAAGATATATGGAAAGGGTTAGCAATATTAGTAAGATTTAAGGACATGTTTCCCGTGAAAGTGAACATTGGTTTACCAGCAGCTAGCAAATTCCAAATATGATCTTGTATTTGTGAGGTATTAGCCAAATGTGGCATAGGGGGTGATAGACCACCATCATGCCAAAATAATAGTTTCATTGCCATCTGCCGAAATGCTGTGATTACCTTTATGCCAATGCAGGTTGACATAGCTGAATTTAGTCTGAAAATCTCCATGTACACTCCAATCTGTAACAAGGTATTTACGACTCTTCCCTTTTACTTCTAACAACAATCGTGGCATGCTACCTCTACATCTAGTCCACTCTAGTTGAGAAACACCTCCGGACACATCAGAGATGGGGCATAAAGATAATGTACTTGGCAGAGTTTGATTAAGTACCACAGTATGATTATACTTAAAACTTTGAGCCACAATAATCATAGTAAAGGCAGAGATATGACTATGGTTATAGCGAACAGCCCAAGCCTCATGAGAAAGATGCAGACAATGTGGACTACTCCCAAGACATATAGGTAATCCTTCAACCCCAAATTGATATGAACTATTTACTGTGCCGGTGTCTAATTCAGGATCCTGGTTTAAAAAAGGCGAAGGCATCCAAGCAGTATCATCAGTAAGTACTGGGACTTTTCTGTCTCCCCAGGCCACACCTTGATATAAGGGTGGAAAAGGAATATAAGCCCAGTATGTAAATTCTCCAGTCGTTACCTGACAATTTACTACAGCCAGCATAGCCAGGAATAAAGTCAGTGGGGTTTTGGGCTGCCCAGCTTGTTGAACAACCCCTTCAGCTTTCTGAGTAAGCTTTTTTAGTTGACCCCGTGTCAGGGGCTCCGCACGTTGATTCCCGAAGGTGAGTCTTCGCTGAGCGCTCAGATTCAGCTCCTGAAATTCCTTCAGGAACTCTTCGGATAGGCTCCTCTTTGCCATGGCACTGTTTCAACCATCAAGATGGAAACCACTCGTCTCCGGCACCTGTCTAGACAAGAGTATGGCCTCGGCCCCATTGTAAAACTTTTTCTTTTAAATATTGCTCTTGTAATGAAGGATAATACACCCGCCGATTACTGTTTTGCAACTTTTCTAAAGGCTGTTGAAAATGTTTCACCACTGCAGACTGCTGTAATTGGCGCCAATGGTTGAGAAAATTTAAAGTAAAAAGGGCTTTCAGAATTTGATGTTTTGGAGAATCTCGCCCATCTCCCCCTTTTTGTTTTAAAGTTGTAATTTTAAGGTAGCATTGGCTTTCTCAATAATTGTTTGGCTTTGACTGTTAAATGGAATACCAGTGGAATGATGAATATGGTATAAAGAGAGGAAGGCAACCAATTTGCAAGAGCAATAAGCAGGGGCATTATCAGTTTTTAATTCAGCAGGGACTCCCATAACTGCAAAGCAAGTAAGTAAATGAGTAATAACAGAGTCAACCTTTTCAGAGGGTAATGGCTAGCCCACTGGAAATGTGACCACGTATCAATAGTATGATGAACATATTTTAAACGACCAAAGGAAGGAACATAAGTTACATCCATTTGCCAAATGTGATTTTGTTGAATGCCTCGAGGATTAATACCTGGACTTTAAAAAGGTGCAATAATAGGAGCACAAGATGGGCAGGCACTGACAATAGCTTGGGCTTCAGGGCGTGTTATAGACAATCGCTGTTGTAATCCTAAACTATTAGTATGATGTAGTTGGTGCTCATCCTGAGCCTGTTGGACACTGCCAATCAGTAAAGAATCAATCTGACTATTGCCAAAAGATTAAGGTCCTGGCAAAGCTGAATGAGAACGAATATGAGTGATAAAAAGGGGGGCAGTGCGGGAAGTAGGAGTTACAAATAATAAAGAAAATAATTTTTGTAAAGGAGTTTGAGGAAATAATGGTAAAGAAGTCTGAGAAATATATTTAATTACATATACAGCATATTGGGAATCACTAACTATATTACAAGGGGTTTGAGGCCAGTCTTGTAGAACCATAAGAATGGCAAAAAGTTCTCCTTGTTGTACTGATTCAAATGGGTAGTGAGAAATTTTGAATTGTCTGAAGTCCAGTATCCAGCTTTTCCATTGCTGGAAGCATCGGTAAAAAAGGTAGGACCTTTAACCGGAGTGTAAGAGATAGGATTATATGGCAATAAAGAATATTGTTGCAGAAAAACAAATAATTTATTACTAGGATAATGCTGAGAAAAAGAACCAGTATAATCAGCGCAAGCCACTTGCCAACCCTCATGAATTTCCAACAGAGATTCAATGTATTGATTAGATAATCGGGTAATAATTTTTATGGGGTCAGCACCAAGCAACTGACGAGCTCGATGTCGTCCTTTAATAATTAATTCAGTCAATTTATCAATATATAGGTGAATTTTCTTAATGGCTTTATTAGCCAAAGACAGCCACTCCAGAATATTATTATCTTGGTGTAAAATGGTCGTTGGCAAATGGGGAGTATGAAAAAGACACAACGAAAGTGGAAGATTGGGTGCAATATAATCAAGGTGAGCTTCACTTATTCTATTTTCTACAAATGACAATTCGTCTTCTGCTACAGGGGATAAAGTCCCCATAGGTTGAATACAATTATTTACAGCTCTAAGATCAGTTAATAAGTGCCATTTTCCTTTTTTTTTTTTTTTTTTTTTTTTTTTACGAGACAAACACGGGGGAATTCCACGCAGAAGTACTCGGTTCAATATGCCCCTCGGCCAATTGTTCCTTAGCTAAATTCTTTAAAGCCTTAAGTTTTTCTTTAGATAATGTCCACTGTTCCACCCAAACGGGAGTTGTAGTTTTCCACTTCAATTGTAAAGTTTGAGGCTTGTGGACAGTGGCTAAGAGTTTAAAGGATTGTAGCCCATTTTGAACATCATATTTCTGACAACTGAAAAAATATGAGGAATGCTTAAAAAGGCACCAAATTGTTGTAAAAGATCACGGCCCCAAAGGTTAATATTAATGGGAACAATATAAAAGAACACTTTTCCTTGTTGTCCTTCAGGTCCTACACAGCTCCGGGGCTCAACACTTTGGTAGACTATAGAAGCAGTACCTAGGCCGGATAGAGTAACCGATACTTGTTTCTTTTTCCAATGATCAGGACATTGAGCCAAACATATAATACATACATCCGCTCCTGTGTCAACTAATCCCTGAAAAAGTATCCCATTAATTTGCAATGAACATAAAGGTTTTTGATCAGAAACTAAAGTTTCCCAGAAAACAGTTTTCCCAGTACTACCAAAACCTCCTTGATGAGACACATCTCTAGATAAGAAAGGAAAAAAAGGCAATAAAAGCAATTGTGCAATACGTTCCCCTGCCTCTAGGTGCATAAATTGTGAGATTTGTACCATAATAAGGATTTCATCAGTAAAATCAGGATCAATAATTCCTGGGACCACCATTAACCCCACATAGCGCTGCTGCTTCGACCTAGTAGAAGTCCTACATGTCCCTTTGGCAAAGGACCACACACTCCCGTAGCCAACTTATATATTCCTCCATTAGGAGGTAAAGTATAAGGTTGGACAATAGCTAGGTCAGCACCGGCACTCTGCTTAGTGGCAGCATAAAGCTGAGAAACTGGGGTAGGGTAAGATGTCTTTAAGGAGGACTCGAGGTCATTCCTTGATGTTGTAAGCCACTGCTCACTGGGTACTGGGGTAGGCCTGCATTATAGTTGTTGGGGCCCCAAGCCTACAGGTCTCGGTTCCCATTTCCCAGGAGGGGTGACAATAAATTTCCACTCTTATCAGCTTTTGAACAGCATTCATTGGTCCAATGTCGACTCTTGCCACATTGTTTACACATATCAGGTGGTAACCTTTTTTCTTTTAGAGCAGAAGAGCCTAATTTTTTCGGCATTCCTTTTTAAAATGACTGGGTTTCCCACACTGATAGCATATACCTTGTTTAGAATTACCTTTTAAAGCCTTAGAAAGTGCCCCAGCAAACAATTGAGCATTGTAAATAGCTCCTCCAACACCTGCACAAGCCCGAATGTATTCACCTAAATCAGCTCCACTAGCTTTTAGAGGATGCAGCAATTTTTGGCACTCGGGATTAGCACTCTCAAATGCCAGAGTGTCCAAAAGAATTTTAGCAGCAGGGCCTGAACCTACAGTCTTTAATACAGCATCTTGAAGATGGGCTACAAAATCTGGATACGGCTCAGTGGCTCCTGGTAGGATCTTTACAAAAGATAAAGAAGTTTTACCTGCTATTTCAACCTTAGTCCACGCTTTTATAAACAAGGCTTTAATCTGAGTGAGAGCAATATCATCTAGGCCTGCCCGAGCATTAAGAGTGGTGTATTGTCCTGAACCTGCAAGCTGCTCTTCAGTAGGTCCTGGGGGATTTCGGGTAGCATTTTTTCTAGCTTGTAGTCTTGCTTCCTCCCACCACCAACTTTTTAATCGAAGCCATTGCGGACGATCAAGGACAGCCTGTCCCAACGTTTCCCAGTCAATAGGAATCATCATATGTTCTGAAGAGAAGGAATCAAGAAGGCCAAGAACCAACGGTGACTGAGGTCCATAATTAGAAATTGCAGCTTTCATTTCTTTCAAAAATTTAAATTGTAGGCCTGTAAAAGTCACAATTCTGGCCACCATTTGGGAACTGAGCATTGGGGCCGAAAGCAGCCCGTGTTATTGAGAATAAATCTAATTCCTCGAAATCATCCTTTTCCTTCGATTCCTTCTTTTCTCCTACAGGAGGAAGAGGCACAGAGAAAACCTGACCTGACATAGGAGAAACAGGAGCAGCAGTACCTTGCAATTTTAACAACTGTTGTAACATCTCTAAAATACGCTGTAAATCAGAATTTCCTTCAGATGAAGGAGGCATTAGCTCTTTTTCCAATTCCTTGTCCTCAACAACTGGGGCATAAATATGTTTCTCTCTAGGATCATTCCTCTCTAAAGCTTCAGATGCCTCACCTCCTGTGGCAGTATTGCCACGCTCTGAGTCAATTTCAAATAACTCTAATGCCTGAGTAAAGGAACTACACAAAGTCCACAAAGTCAGAGGCATCGTTTGCCCTCGCTGATGAGCTCGATGTAGGACTTTAACCACTTGTAACCATTCCTTTCTATTTAACTGCACTTTGGTTTGATATTGAAACCAATAACAATGTTGTTCAACATGGGCAAACAATCGCTTCAAAGTCTTATGTTCCTTAACTAACTTCTACTCCTATAGACATCAACAGTCCCTGGAGTAACTGTAAATATTCAGAGGCCAGAGAGGTGGAATTCCCCATAATTTTCCCATGAGTCTCCCTTTCTTTATTTACCTGCCCGGGGTGTTCCCCCTCCAGTTCCTTGCTCTTCTGGAGCCACGGACCCTGCTCGCTGCACCAGATGTTGGGGTCTGCATATTTCCTAAACAAAGGAATGAACACACAAGACAACACAAGACAAGACAAACATGGTGGCCACCTCGAATGGCGTGCTCTGCTTTATTTTATACAGTCATTTGTGGAATGTTGCCAAGTCACAAGACACATTGTTGTTTTTCTGAACTTTCCCTGACTTTCTGGATTTTCAAGATGTTTGCTCATAAACAAGCCCCCAGGGTCTGCTGTTAGCAGCTGGCTCCTTTGTCCTCCCTGTTTGCAGGGAAGGAATGCCCTGCTTCATTTGCAAGAGCAGGACTTATCGGGAATGCCCTGCTTCCTTTGCAAGAGCAGGACTTATCGGGAATGCCCTGCTTCCTTTGCAAGAGCAGGACTTACCAGGAACACCTTGTTTGCGAGCATATAGTCCTCTACAATCATGAGCAAGAGGGATTTTTTCCTGAGATGCAAAGATAGTTGAACATATACAAATAAATTAACGTGATACCCCATATCAAAAGAATTAAGGACAAAACCATATGATCATTTGAATTGATGCTGAGAAATTATTTGATAAAATTCAATACCCCTTCATTAAAAAAAAACCCTCAAAAAACTGGTGGTTATAGAAGGAACATACCTCACCATAATAAAAGCCATCTATGTAGTTTCTATCCAATGTGAATGTAAAACTGATTGAATATAAGCATTGGTTATTTGTATTTAAAATATTGGAAATGAGGAGAGCAAAATAAAATACATTTTTAATGGAATACTTTCAGTCTTTTTATATTTAACAGATCCAGAAGACAATATATGAAAAATATAATCAATACTGTAAACTTAAGTAATGTAGATAAGGTATATTGGTTAAAGTACATGTCATTATACTATACAAAACCCAAAGAACAGTAGCTAAATTAATATATTTTTCATTCCATGTAGCAACATGAAGTTCATAAGCAGTGCAGAGCAGGGACAAGTTTCTGTTTTGTATAAATATCCAGGTATTTCTCTTCTAACTTGTTTCTCTGCTTGATTGAAGCTAGCTCATCATGACTACATTTGCACATTTTATTACAGAGGAGAGGACCAAGAGAAATTGTAGTAGAAGTAGTTTTCTGTGTAAAGTATAAGATCAAGGATTTACACATATCACTTGCTCTAGCCTATTTGTCAGAACTAAGTCAGATGCCCACAACTGTAAGGAATGGTGGAAAAGTCAGAAGCTGTGCAACCTAGCTAAACTAGGGTGGAGGTGGGAGTAGAGGTTGCCAGTAGGTTCAAAGTAAAATAATACTTCAAGATAACTGGAAGTCTCTACCACTGAGTGCTTCTCATTTATGCAACTACTTTATGGCATCTGCATAGGAAATTTTGACAGTTTTTACCAAGTGCCACTAAGACACATAAATATCATAAATATCCAGAAAACATTGAAAAATCATAAACACATACAATTAACAGTGACATAAAATCTGGTGCCAAATTTTGAAGTGAAAGTCATTGTTTCCCTAAGTGTACTATAAAACACTCTTCTAGGAGATATTAATATGAATTCTGAGAGAAAAATTGTTCTGTACTCAAAAGAGTTTGGACAATGTAAGTTTTAACCGATTTAAACAGGTTTATTTGCTTCAGAGCTTCTCATGGTCTTTGCTATACTTACATGTATTACAATTCTGCAAGTTGCAGGGAATATCATATACAGTAATTTTCAAACATATTTGACTATACAATTATTTCTATGTCACTGCTATCAACATTTTTCCAAAATAATGTCTCTTCCAAATTAAAAAAAAAAAAAGTGCTATAAAACAAATGGAACTAATAAAAAAAGTAGTCATCTGAGCTTTATGTGTTTTGGCTAAAAAATGTAAGAAGATGCTTTTTGAAAATTTTATTTTTTCTTACTCAAAGCAATGGGTCTGTACTTCCCCACCAAATAGACAGTTATTTCTGTGTTGCAGACATATAGTTTTATTTGTGGTGGCTAGAGTACTATTTTAAAATCTCATTCTTTGTACAAATCTTTCAGATATAATGACTTTAAAAAGCAGAGAAACAAGCACCAGTGAATTAAGTATACTAATAGATGGGGATTGAAGATAAAGAAGGGGCACAACGATTGAATCCTGGAAAGTGTGTGTGTGTGTGTGTGTGTGTGTGTGTGTGTGTATCCAATCAGAATGAATTATACTGTTTGTAGGAGTCACCGGAAGACAATAAAAGCAATGCGGAGTATACCACACTTACCTTGTCTTTTTACCACACTGGAACATGACCTGTGAGATAAAGCAAAAACCTTTGTAGTGTACCCCTTGATCCTAAGATCTCTTTGCTTCCTAACTCTCTTCTTCCTGACTAGTAGTGTAAACACATTTAGTTTCATGGGTAGAGAAATTTGACTCTTGTTAATAGCTTAGAGCGTAGAATTGATGTGTTTGGTGACATTTTTCTGTATGTCATTTCTTTATTGATGCAATAGAGGCAGAATACCCAACTGTACCAAGCTCTAAAAATATTACAGACTTCAGATCTGAAAAAGAGAATCCTCCACCTCCAATACCTATGTGGGCCTCTTCTGTAAGTCTGTTTCTGTTTTGCTAGCATGTGTACCTGTAGGACTGAGGAGTGGCCAAGGAGAAGCATTAGTTGGGGTGATAAATGGAGCTAGGATATGAGTGTTTAGGTGGAGCTTCATGAAGCCTTTCGCAATGTGTAACAGAACTAGGAGTGGAAAAAGAAGGAAGACCTGCCAAATATGGAAAAACAGAGGACAGAGGCTAGCTCTCCCAGCAGTGGAACCCCAAGGCATGCTCTAAAACAATTATAAACTCTAATCTGACCCTTCAATTCAACATAGAAGTGTGTTCTTCCAGCTATGATAATATATCATAATTTAAAAGGTTTTAAGGTTTATTTGTAAGTTTTAAATATTTGTACATACAGATTATCAGCTTTCATTTGAACACTTGCCTGAGACACTGCAAATGTTGAAGAAAGGTCTCAGGAGAAGATTAGAAATCATATAAATTTCCTTTGAGCAAATGCATTTCTTAAAATATTAACATGTTATCTCACTATAATTGCTATTAAAATAAAAAAAATCTGGCATACAGAAATAACAGTATGGGAGGAATTTACTTTGGATAGGATGCTCATACACTCTAAATAGATTACAAGATAGCTAAAACCTTAAGGATAGGAAGACACTATTTATAGTTACAGAATGAAAAAAAGAAAACATTCTAGACAGAAGACATAAGTTTTACAAAAGTCCTCGGACGACAGCACAGTCAAATTAAATCTCAAGATTAAAAAATTCACTCAAAACCACACAACTACATGGAAACTGACCAAGCTGCTCCTGAATGGCCTTTGGGTAAATAATGAAATTAAGGCAGAGAACAAGAAGTTATTTGAAACTAATGAGAATAAAGATACAACATAATATGATTTCTGGGACACAGCTAAAGCAGTGTTAAGAGGGATATTTATAGCACTAAATGCTCACATCAAAAAGCTAGAAAGATCTCAAGTTAACAAGCTAACATCACAACTAAAATAACAAGAAAATCAAAAGCAAGCAAACCCCAAACCTAGCATGAAACAAGAAATAATCAAAATCAGAGCTTACCTGAAGGAGTCACAGACATAAACAAACAAACAAACAAACAAAAAAACAAAAAAACTTAAAAATCAATGAATCCAGGAGCTGTTTTCATTGAAAAAAACTAATAAAATAGATAGATTCCTAGATAGACTAATAAAGAAGTAAAAAGAGAAGATTCAAAAGAACACAAACAGAAATGATCAGAGGGATATCAACACTGACGCCATAGAAATACATCAACCATCAGAGAATACTATAAACACCTCTATGCACATAAACTAGAAAATCTAGAAAAAAATAGATGAATTCCTGGACACATACACTCTCCCAAGATTGAAAGAGAAAGAAATGGAATCTCTGAATAGAACAGTAATGAGTTCTGAAATTGAGACAGGAATAAGTAGCCTACCAACAAGTGTATTATGATAAACAACTGAATTCTACCAGAGGCACAAAGATGGGCTGGTACCATTCCTACTCAAACTATTCCAATAAACTAAAAAAAGAGATAATCCTTTCTAACTCATTCTATGAGGCCAGTATCATCCCGATACCAAAACCTAGCAGAGATAGAACAAAAAGAAGAAAACTTCAGGCCAATATCCTTGATAAACATTGATGCAAAAATCCTCAAGTAAATACTGGCAAAGTGAATTTAGCAGCACATTAAGAAGCATATCCACCAAAGTCAGTAAGTTTCATCCCTGGGGTGCAAGGTTGGTTCAACACATGCAAATCAATGAATGTGCTTTATTCATTATATTAACAGAACTAGAGACCAAAACCACATAATTATCTCAATAGATGCAAAGAAAAAAACTTTTGATAAATTTCCACATCTCTTCATGTTAAAATCTCTCAGTAAACTAGGTATTGAAGAAACATACATACAAACAATAAGAGCCATATATGACAAACCTGCAGCCAACATTATACTGTACTGTCAAAAGCTGGAAGCATTCCCCTTGAAAACTGGCACAAGACAAGGATGCCCTCTGTCACCACTCCTATTCAACATAGTTTTGGAAGTTCTGGCCATGGCAATCAGGCAAGAGAAAGAAATAAAGTGTATTCAAATAGGAAGAGAGAAAATCAAACTATCTTTGTTTGCAAATGACATGATCCTATATCTAGAAATCCCCATCGTCTCAGCTCCAAAGCTTCTTAAGCTGTTAAGTAACTTCAGAAAAGTCTCAAGATACAAAATCAATGCGAAAAAAAAAAAATGCTAGCATTTCTACACAGCAACAACAGGCAAGCCAAGAGCCAAATCACTAACGAACTTCCAATCAAAAGTGCCACAAAAAGAATAAAATACCTAGGAATATAGCTAAAAAGGGAAGTGAAGGACCTCTTTAAGGAGAACTACAAACCACTGCTCAAAGAAATCAGAGAAGACACAAACAAATGGAAAAATATTCCATTTGTAATGTCAATATAAGAAAAATCAATATTGTTAAAAATCAACATTGTGAAAAATCAATATTGTTAAAATGGCCATGGCCGTACTGTCCAAAGCAATTTATACATTCAATGCTATTCTTATTAAACTACTATTGACATTCTTCACAGAATTAAAAAAAAAAAAAAACTATTTAAAAATTCATGTAAAACCAAAAAAGTGCCCAAATAGCCAAGGAAATCCTAAGCAAAAAGAACAAAGCTGGAGGGTTCATGCTACCCAACTTCAAATTATACTACAGGGCTACAGTAACCTAAACAGCCTGACACTAGTACAAAAGCAGACACGTAGACCAGTCGAACAGAATAGAGAAAACAGAAACAAAACTGCACACCTACAACCATCTGATCATTGACAAACCTGACAAAAACAATCAATGACAACAAAATTCCCTATTTAATAAATGGTGCTGGGAGAACAGGCTAGTCATATGCAGAACATAGAATCTGGACCCCTTCCTTAAACCATATACAAAAATCAACTCAAAATGGATTAAAGATTTAAATGTAAAATCTAAAACTATAAAAACTCTAGAAGAAAAGCTAGACAATAGCATTCAGGAGATAGGCATGGACAAATATTTCATGAGGAAGATGTCAAAAGCAATTGCATCAAAAGCAAAAATTGACAAATAGGATCTAATTAACCTAAAGAGCTTCTGCACAGCAAAAGAAAATATCAATAAAGTAAATGACCTACAGAATGAGAGAGAATTTTTGCAGTCTATCTATCTGACGAAGTTCTAATATCCAGCATCTATAAGAAACTTAAACAGATTTACAAGAATAAAAAAACAACTTCATTAAAAGGTGTGCAAAAAAATGAACAGACATTTCTTAAAAGAAGACATACATGCTACTGACAAACATATAGAAAAAAGCTGAATATCACTGATTATTATTAAAATGCCAATCAATACTACAATGAGATACCATCTCACACCTGTCAGAATGGCTATTTTTAAAAAGTCATAAAACTACAGATGTTGGCAAGGTTGTCAATAAAAGAAATGCTTCTACAATGTTGGTGGGATTGTAAATTAGTTCAACCATTGTGGAAGACAGTGTGGTGATTACTCAAAAACCTAGAGGCAGAAATACCATTTGACCCAGCAATCCCATTACTGATTATATACCCAAAGGAATAGAAATCATTATATTATAAAGACACATGCATGTGTATGTTCACTGCAACATTATTCACAATAACAAAGTCATGGAATCTACCTAAATGCTCATCAATGAAAGACCAAATAAAGAAAATGGGGTATGTATACATCATGGCATACTTTGCAGCCATAAAGAAGAATCAAATCATGTCCCTTGCAGGCACATGGATGAATCTGTAGGCCATTATCCTTGGCAAACTAACACAGAAACAGAAAACAAAACACCCTGTGTTCTCACGTATATGTGGAAGCTGAATGATGTGAACACATGGACACATGGTTGGGAGCAACACACACTGGGGCCTGTTGGAGGGTGGAGGATGGGAGAAGTGAGAACATGAGAAAGAATAGCTAATAAATGCTGGGCTTAATACCTAGGGATGGAATGATGTTTGTAGCCAACCACTATGGTATATGTTTACCAATGTAACAAATCTACACATCTTGCACATGTACCCCTGAACTTAAAATTAAAGTTAGAAATAAAAAAAGAAATGATTTACATATTAAAATATACTATGCATTTTTAAATACCAGAAATTCAATACTTTTTTAAATTTGAGAATTGTTCAATATTTCTTTTATATATTAGGTTAATTTTCTAATCTAGACAATTGTTAGAATACTAAATATTTCCTTTATAATTTCTAATTTATTGCCATGGGTTTTCCATACTTTAATTCTGCAATTCTTCTTACTATTTTTTAAAAGTAGATACATAATATTTGTACATGTTTATGGAGTATATGTGATATTTGATACATACTTGCAATATATAAGGATCAAATCACGGTATACAGGATATTCATCACCTTGAAAATGCACCATTTATTTGTGTTGGAAATATTTCAAATACATTCTAGTTATTTGGAAAAATACAATATATTATTGTATATTAACTATAGTGATACTATTTATTATTAATTATTAACTATTAACCACAGTTAACTATTAACTATAGTCACCCCACTGTGCTATCAAACACTAGAAATGCTTCCTTCTACCTAACTGTAAGTTTATCTCTCACTGCTGAGGTAATATTGCTTTTCTTATTACTAATTTTGTATAATTTTGTGTTCTCTCTCTTTTTAAAATTTATTTAGTAACTTATCTATTTTAATTATTTTAATAATAGTGATGGCTTTTTGTTTCAATCATTCTTCTGCTTTTGAAATCTCATTATTGCCTCATTCTCATGCTAAGAGAAAGGAGAGTGAATAAAAGCATTTGTATGTATATATACAAATGATTACTATACAGAAATGAAAATTAATGAACTGTGTCCAGGGCCACTAAATGTAGCTCACAGCATTAATTTATCTTCAAAAAGATATATTAATTTATTAAATGTAACATTAAACTTAATTTTTTCATTTTTAATTTGTGTGGGAACATAGATGTATATATTTATCGGGTACATGAGATATTTTGATACAATCATGTAATGCACAAAAATCAGGTCAGGGAAAATGGAGTAACTATCACCTCAAGCATTTATCCTTTCTGTTACAAGCAATCCAAATACACTCTTAATTATTTTTAAATGTATAATTAAACTATCATTGACTATGGTCATACTGTTGTGCTATCAAATAATAGTTCTTATTTATTGCTTCTAACTACTTTTTGCAGCCATTAAGCATCCTTACTCCTCTTCCTCACTGCCTCTAGTAAAAATTATTCTACTTTCTGTCTAGATGAGTTCAATTATTTTAATTTTTACCTCCCACAAATAAGTGAGAACATGCAAAGTTTGTCTTCCTATGCCTGGCTTATTTTACTTAATGTAATGATCTCCAATTTAATCAATGTAGCTGCAAATTACTACATGACATTCTCTTTTATGGAAAAATAGTACTTCATTGTGTAGATGCACCACATTTTCTTTATACACTCATCTGTTGATGGACACTCAGGCTGCTATCAAATATTTGCTATTGTGAGTAGTGCTACAATAAACATGGCAGTGCAGATACCACTTCCATATACCAATTTAGTGTCTTTTGGATACATACCTAGCAGTGGTACTGCTGGATTATATGGTAACTAAATTTTTAGTATTTTGAGAAACTTCCTAAATGTTGTTCATAGTGGTTGTACCAATTTACAATCCCACTGATATGGTTTGGGCTGTGTTCCCACCCAAATCCCATCTTGAGATGTCACTCCCATAATCCCCACAGGAGAATTATGTCATGGGAGCGACCTGGTGGGAGGTAATTGAATCATGGGGGTGGGTTTTTTCCTGTTCTATTCTTGTGATAGTAAATAAGTCCGACAAAGATTTGATGATTTTATAAAAGGCAGTTGCCCTGCATGTGCTCTCTTGCCTACCACCGTGTAAGATGTGCCTTTGCTCCTCCTTTGCCTTCTGCCATGATTGTGAGGCCTCCCCAGCCATGTGAAACCCAGGCTCCATTAAATCTCTTTTTCTTTATAAATTACACAGTCTCGAGTATGTCTTTATTAGCAGTATGAGAACATACAAATACAGTAAATTGGTGCCAGCAGTACAGGAGATAAAAAGAAATTATTTAGGCAGATAGTGAGGGCAAAAGAGTCCTCAGTAGAACTTCCCTTCTAACAAAAAACAGCTCAAGAAATCACTTCTTTTCTGACAAAGCACAGCTTGAAAAGATCAAGCTGCAAACATAGATAAGGAAGCTGGAAGTTTGCAGAGGGGGATGCCAGCAGCAGCTAGAAAGAGCTACGTGGGGCCAGGCATGTCCATGATTGGGGTTCCACCTCCCATCTTTTTTAGCACATGCACAGTAAGAAATAAATATGCGACATGGAGCTGCTACCCACCTGCATAATAAAAGATTGGGGTGGGGGCTGCCAGAGATTTATGCCCTATGCTGATGGCACAACTAGTCCTAACCAGTTTTTTTTCACCCTATGTAGATCAGATACTGCCTTCCCACTATCTCCTCTATTAAAAAAACCCTTGCATTTCACTGCGCATCAGTAACCAATTTTTCTGGGACCTCTCTCTGCAACAGATAGCTATTATCTTTCTTTTGTCTATTACAATTCTGCTTTAAACCTCAACCTTTGTGTGTATTCATGTCCTTGATCTCCGTAGCCATGAGATCAAGAACCTCAGGTGTCACCCCAGAAAATCAGACCACATTCCACATTACCAAGTAGTAGGATGCTGCTTTAAAGTTAACCCAAAAATGTGAAAGCTACTTTGGAACTAGGTAACAGGCAGAGGTTAGAACAGTTTGGGAGGATCAGAAACAGACAGGAAAATGTGGCAGAGTATGAAACTTCCTAGACTTGTTGAATGGCTTTGACCAAAATGCTGATAGCGATATAAACAATGAAATCCAGGCTGAGGTGAGTTCAGATGCAGATGAGGAACTTTCTGGGAACTGGAGGAAAGGTGACTCTTGTCATGCTTTAGCAAAGAGCCTGGTGGCATTTTGTCTCTGTCCTAGAGATCTGTGGAACTTTGAACTTGAGAGAGATGATTTAGGGTATCCAGAAAAAAAATTCTAAATGGCAAAGAGTTCAAGAGGAAGCAGAGCATAAACGCAGGGAAAATTTGCAGCCTGACAATGTAATGGAAAAGAAAAACTCATCTTCTGGGGAGAAATTCAAGCCTACTGCAGAAATCTGCATAATTAACAAGGAGCCAAATGTTAATCACCAAGCCAACAAGGAAACTGTCTCCAGGAAATGTGGGAGACATTTGAGGCAGCCCCTCCCATCACAGGCCCTGAGGCCTAGGAGGAGAACTTGGTTTCATGGTCAGGCCCAGGGCCTCCCTGTTGTGTGTAGCATAGGGACTTGGCACCCTGCATCCCAGATGTTCCAGCTCTGGATAAAACGGACCAAGATCTTGCTTGGACCATGGCTTCAGATGGTACAAGCCCCAAGCCTCTCTGCCATTTAAATGTCTCTTTTTTTTTAAAGAACTGTTTATTCAGATTTTTCGCTGAACATCAGATTATTAGAGTTTTTCTATGAAATTGTTTCTGCTCCTTATATACACTGGTTATTGATACCTTATTAAATCAATAGCAAATATTTTCTCCCATTCTCTGAGTTTTCTTTTCATTTTGTTTATTGTTTTCCTTGCTTTACATAAGCTTTTTAACTTCATGTGATCTCATTTATTCATTTTTGCTTCGGTTGCCTATGATTGTGGTGTATTCTTCAAGAAATATTTGCCCATTCCAACGTTTTGGAGAGTTTCACCAATGTTTTCTTTCAGAAATTGTATAGTCTGATATTCTAGATTTAAGTCCTTAATCATTTTTTTGTTTTCTCTGTGTATATTTATGTAGAGAGAGATCTAAATTTATTCTTCTGCATAGCTATAGATATAGATAGATAAATAGATCTCTTTTATATATACATATATATAAGATATATCTACATAGATATAGATATATTTTCTCAATGCATGTTCTTGACATCTTTGTCAAAAATGAATACCCTGCAGGTGTGTGGATTACTTTCTGGGTTCTGTATTCTGTTTCATTGGACTATTTGTCTGTTTTTTATGCCAGTACCATGCCAATTTCATTACTATAATTCTGTAGTATAATTCAAAGTTATGTAGTATAATTTCACAAGTTTTGTAAATATTTCCCATGATAGCTTTGGCTATTCTAGGTCTTTTGTGGTTCCATATAATTTTTTGGATTTTTTTTTTTTAGTTTCTGTGAAGAATGTCATTGGTATTTTGATAGGAACTTCATTGAATTTCTAGATTACTTTGTGCGGTATGGACATTTAACAATATTTATTCTTCCAATTTATAAATATGAAATACCTTTTCAAGTTTTGTGTCTTTTTCAATTATTTAATTAATGTATTATGGTTTGCATTCTAGAAATCTTTTACTTTTGTGATTAATTCCCATGTGTTTTATTTGTAGCTATTGTAAATGGGATTAATTTCTTTTTTTTTTTCAGATTGTTCACTGTTGGTGTATAAAAATTCTGCTAATATTTATGTTGATTTTGTATCTTTCACATTTTCTGAATTTGTTTATCCATTTAATTGTTTTCTGATGGAGTCTTCAGACTTTTCCAAATATAAGGTTTTACCATCTGCTTTTCTTGGATACGATTCAGAAGAATTCTCTGGATTATCAGGCAAAAACTCTTGTTCTCTTCCTTTTCTTTCCTCGCTTTTTTCCAAACAAATGGAATCTCTCTCTCTCTGTGTGTGTGTGTGTGCGTGTGTGTGTGTCTGTGTGTGTATGTGTGTGTGTGCTGAGCCACCTGGAAGTGGGAGTGAGGTGATACAAACAGCCTTGTGACCACCACCATTGAGATTGCCCTTATTCAGACCTGAAGGTAGCACATCACTGGGTCTTGCCCAAGGCTTACAGTAACCACTACCTGGCTATGGCCATGTTTACTCAAGGACCGATGACTCTATAATCAGCAGGTGGCAAAGCCAGCCAGTCTTGTGTCTCTCTCTTCAGGGCAGCACATTCATCTAGGCTGCAGGCAGCTCCAAAGTTGCCATCCAGGATCCAGGAACAGAAGTCAAAAACCTTTGAAATCTACCCAGTGCCCTGTTTCTGCTGTGGCCAAGCTGGCACTCAAACCTCAAGACTAAGTCTTTCTCATTCATTTTTCCCTTTTCTACAGGCATAGGAGCCTCTTTCAATGGCTGCCACCACCAAAGACCCACGGTGAGTATTCCCTGGCTACTGCCAATATTCACTTAAGGCCCAAGGACTCGTTATTCAGCTTGTGGATAATGCTGCAAGCCTGGGATGCATTAGTCAGGGCGGTGCACACCCATCTGGAACAGGGCATATCCAGAAATGCCATCCAAGAGACAAGGCCTGGAATTGGGAACCCAAAGAGCCTGCTTAGTTCTCTACCACTGTGACAGAGCTGGTACCTGAAGTCAGCACCTTTGAGCATCTCACTCAAGGCCCACAGAATTCTACTTGAGTATGCCTGCTGATACTTTAGAGCCCAAAGGCTCTTTATTCATGAAGTGATGAATCCTGCTAGGACTAGGTTCTTTCTCTCAAGGCAGCAGGTTTTCTTCTAGCCCAGGGTGTGTCTGGGTATATTGTTCAGGATGGATACCTGGAAAGTGGGCCTCACAGCTCTGCCTGGTGCCTTCTTCTTCTATGGCTGAGCTGGTATCCAAGATGCAGGACAAAATCCTCTTTACGTTTCTCTCTTCTTTCTTCAAGTTAAAGAAAAGTGTCACTTCTGTTGCTGCTAGCTGTTCTGCCTAGAGTTTGGGGAGGGTTGGCATAAACACTGCTTTAGCTTCCTTGGCTCTTGCCTTAATAAGTTATGTGTCCCCATCCCCACGTTGGGCTGGCTCTGAGCCCAGCACACACTAAGACATGCCTAGGAATTGCAGTCCTTGTGTCCTAGACTGCCTTTAAAGTTTACTCAGAGCCCCAGTGAGACTTAGCTCACAGTGGTGAGGTTTTCCAAAGCTCAATTTCTGACCACTGGGATGGACAATTTTCCTTCAGCTAGGGCTTGTCTTAGTGCTCCCTTTGTGTGTGCTTGTCAACTGAGTAATTATTTATATAATTATCTTGTGAGGTCAAGTTACTTTGTATTTTTAGACAATAGTTGAAAAACAACATATAGAAGATCAGATCTTTAAAAGTTCTTCTTCCAGCTTACATTTGTTTCAGTATGACCTTAATTTGTTTTCTGTATAATAAAAAATATTTTTGTGCTGTTACTTGTTTTCTTAATTATATAATATTGTATCAGAGTTATATTTGTCCTGTTGGAAATATATTAAAAACAGGTCTAGGGAAACGCAGCTGGTTAGAATGCAAAACCCTTTTACAACAGAGAAACGTTGCTATAGACCTGCATTTTGTGAGCCCATGGCCTTCACGCTAAATCCTGCACTTTTCTCTTTTAATCTCACTTGTACCTTGGCGACTATTATGCAGAATGATCCATACACTTAAAAATTTTCATTTAATTGCCATGGAAATTTGATAATTTTATCTTAAAAACGGGTTGAAGAAAACTCAGGAAGAGCTCTGATTACTGACAACTGGAAAAAAAATCTTGATTAAAGCACTTCCCCCATGAAAATAGGACCTCTTGAACTTTGGAAGAGCTGATTACTGAAGGCCATTCTTTGAGGAATGCATAACCGTACCTTAAATTTTTCAGAAATATTCAAGTGAAAAAGTGGAGACGTCAAAACAGACCTTTAACAGTGTAATTTAGTGAAACGTTGGCAACAGCTTATTTCAGTTCCTCTCTAAAATAAAGTGCCAAAATATGCAAACTACTTTTCAAAACTATGGTGGTTTGTAAGAAATGTCTGTTAGCTGTCATCACCAATAAAGCTTACCATGTGAAAAAAATTAACCTGGAGAATCACAGAAGATTCATTGTTCTCTTTTTAAGACGCATGGCATATATTAATCATTGGGAATCCAGTGGTTTTCTTTGCTCCACTTTTAATTATTAAAAACATAATAACTTTGAGAAATTTGCATGACTATTCATCATTACTACACATATCACTAAATTTAGCTTTAAAGGCCTTTCAATATTAACTTAGTATTATAAACTTGTTTTTCATATGACACAGAAAATATTTACCTATTGCAGTTTTTTGCTAAGGTCTTAGTTTTGAAATGACCAAATCAATTTTATTTTATTTAAAATGTCTTATCTTTGCTTTATAGGGCAATACAAATACAATAAATAAGCACCTGTAATGCCTGGCATCATTTTAGATGCTGGTGCCATGGGTTAAACCTGTGCTTGAAATATGTTTCTTAATTTCAGCATCTGACATGAGTGACAGGAAAATTTTCTGTCTCAATAACAACTATATGATTTTTCACCATTTTATTTCCAGAAAATTGGAAGCTCTACACTATTCTCATTAAAATTAATTAATAAATATAAGTATTAACATTTTATACTATAAACATTTAGTGTGGACACTTTAATACTGTTTGAATATATTACAGTTGCTATTGACTCCAGATTCTCAATAAGTTGAAAGTATTGTTGTGTAAATCCAGTCTTGGTGGACAATTCAGGGATAGAAATGGCAGTAAAATCCATGGTTTGCTTTCACATTGCCAGTTGACATGAATTTCTAAAAGGTTTTGAAAATTACATTGGAACATGCAACTAATAGTGTACACAATACCTCTAGAGCTAATTGAGCAATTATGTATTTGAACCAAGAATAATACCATTGGAGAAGCTAATTTAAGAAGACTCTAAGAGTATTTTTCTCTTACCCTGTGATATCAGAAACCATGTGCCTATCCAGGACAATAAAACAAAAGCTTAGATTCATAGAACCTTAAACTTGGAAGGGATCCTAGAAGTGGAACCCATCTTCCTGTTCTTTTCATGACATCTGTTAACAAAAAGAGTCCAACCCTGTAAAATATTTGAAGAGGTTTATTCTGAACCAAATATGAGTGACCAAAGCCTGTGACACAACCCTCAGGAGATTCTGAGAACATGTGTCGCAGGTCATTGGGGAGCAGTCTGGTTTTATACAATTTAGGGAGACATGAGGGATCAATCAAATACATTTAAGATATACATTGGTTTGGTCCAGAAAGGCAGAAGAACTCAAAGCAGGGGGGTTTCCAGGTTATAGGCAGATTTAAATTTTTTCTAATTGGCAGTTGTTTGAAAGAGTTATCAATATAAAGGAATGTCTGAGCCTCCTGGTAGCAGGCTTCAGAGAGAATAGAATGTAAATGTTTCTTATAGGACTTAACATCTGTGTTGATGTTAAATGCTGGTTGGCTTTTTCTGAATTCCAAAAGTGGGGGGAACATAATGAGGCATACCCTACCCCCACTTCTAATCATGACCCAAACCAGCCTTCCAAGTTAAATTTTAGAGTGTTCTAGCAGAGGAGGAAGTCCATTCAGATGGTTGCAGGGGGATTTCAAATTTTATTTTTAGCTTACATATCTCTAACAGATGATCGTAGCTCTACTTGAATATTACCCAAGGAAATTTATGAAGATTTAGAATTTCCTCAAGAATGGAACCAAATCTGTTTTCTAGTAAGTTTTACCCAATTTATACTAGTGTTCAGATCCAGAATAAAAATAAATATTACCCTCTTCCACAAGATAGTTATTTAAATGTTTGGAGAAAGCTATTGTGTCCCTGAATCCATTCTTCTCCAGTCTATATATTCCAGGATCCTTCAAACTTTTCTCATATGAACTTCTGTCCAATTTGTGATCCTGATCACTTCGTAAGATATACCCATTTGTCCATACTACTTTTGAAACATGGTCTAAAAACTGAATGCTCCTCTTCAAACAAAGACACTGCATTGCAGATTTTTTATTCACTGGGTTTCAATGTCAAACTGTGCTGTCATACTATCATTGTATTCTAATTCCATATGACTAGCTTTTATGCAACACTGTTTCTGCCATTTTATGATATTCAACAATGTTAACTTAGTAAGAAAAAAAAACAAAAACACACACAAAAATTAATTATTTTATCTTTACAGGAAAGAACTACTGAAGTTCAAAGATGGTATTAGAAAAGCAGACACCCTCTTAGAAAACCGGATAACCTCTTATCCTAATCCCATGGCAGTGGGAGTAGATAAAGTAAAATTTAGAGAAAAAGGCCAACATCAGGTAAAGCTTCTGAGAACTACAGATCCATATTTCAGCTTATGTAAGAATAGAGACTGGATTCTTTAAATGATTTTTAGCCACTTGAAGTTAGGAATAAGTGATATTTGATTAGGAGGGTGTCCAAGGTAGTGGAAATAGCAAGATAAAAGATAATAAGTACATTACCATGTACATTGAAGACATAATTTGGTTGGAAAAAGAGTCTAAATGAAAAAGTCACAAGTAACATGACCAGAAACAGTGTTTGAGAGCAGGTTGTAGACTCTATTGAAAGAAAATCATAAAAGAATATTTAAAGATTTTGGGCAACTACTTTTGGATCAAGAGGCCCACGGATATATTATTTTAGATCCAGCAATAAAAAAAAAAAAAATCTTGTTGCTGAGGGGGAATAATATTAACTCTATATTTTACCCATTACATTTTTTTTTCCTTTTCTCTTCAGTCAAGTCTCTCACAGACCTGCCAAAAAAAGAGCCTTTTCTCTTCTTTTCTACACCTTTTGAACAGTAGTTACAACACACAGTTTTGCACTATGAGAAGAAAATATGAGTAAAGCAGGCAAAATTCAAATGACAACAGAAGGGGAGCAGAGCACATTTATCTGCTAAGTTAAATATACATATTTTATAAAGGTCATTGACTTATTGAACAGAAAAGGAGCAAAGGGACAAAAAGATAATAAAAGCAAAGCCAAGATATATCAAATCAGATAGTTGCTAAGTGGCTAAAAAGTGAAAATTTCTGGGTTCAGTACCCTTTGAATTACATGACTGACTCCTCTTGATGCAGACACACAGAAATGACAAAATAAGCTTAAAGATATATATATATATATAAAAAATTGCGGCCGGGCACAGTGGCTCAAGCCTATAATCCCAGCACTTTGGGAAGCCGAGATGGGTGAATCACAAGGTCAGGAGATCGAGACCATCCTGGCTAACACGGTGAAACTTCGTCTCTACTAAAAAATATAAAAAACTAGCCAGGCGAGGTGGCGGGCACCTGTAGTCCAAGCTACTCGGGAGGCTGAGGCAGGAGAATGGCGTGAATCCGGGAGGCAGAGCTTGCAGTGAGCTGAGATTGGGCCACTGCACTCCAGCCTGGGCGACAGAGCGAGATTCCATCTCAAAAAAAAAAAAAAAAATCTATATATATATAGATAGGTAGATAGATAGATATCTATATATATATATAAATTCTCACAAGAATTCAAACTTCACTGTTTCCTTTATCTTTCCTTATATGATATTCTTCTTTTTTATTACACTTTAATTTCTGGGATACATGTGCAAAATGTGCAGTTTTGTTACATAGTTATACACATGCCATTGTGGTTTGCTGCACCCATCAAACCGTCATCTACATTAGGTATTTCTTCTAATGCTATCCCTTCGCAGCCCCCCACCCCGCAACAGGCCCAGGTGTGTGATGGTCCCCTCCCTGTATCCATGTGTTCTCATTGTTCAACTGCCACTTATGAGTGAAAGCATACGGTGTGTGGTTTTCTCTTCCTGTGTTAGTTTGCTGAGAATGATGGTTTCCAGCTTCATCCATGTCCCTGCAAAGGACATAAATTCATCCTGTTTTATGGCCACACAATATTCCATCGTATATATTTGCTACATTTTCTTTATCCAGTCTATCATTGATGAGCATTTGGGTTGATTCCAAGTCTTTCCTATTGTGAACAATGCTGCAATAAACACACATGTGCATGTGTCTTTATAGCAGAATGATTTATAATCCTTTGGGTATATACTCAGTAATGGGATTGCTGGGTCAAATGATATTTCTCGTTCTAGATTCTTGAGGAATTGCCACACTGTCTTCCGCAATGGTTGAACTAATTTGCACTCCAACCAACAATGTAAAAGCGTTCATATTTCTCCACATCTTCTCCAGCATCTGTTTTTTCCTGACTTTTTAATGATTGCCATTTTAACTGACATGCAATGGTATGTCGTTGTGGTTTTGATTTGCATTTCTCTAATGACCAGTGATTATGAGCTTTTTTCATATGTTTGTTGGCTGCATAAATGTCTTCTTTTGAGAAGTGTCTGTTCATATCCTTCACCCACTTTTTTATGGGTTTTTTTTTTCTTGTAAATTTGTTGAAGTTCTTTGTCAATTTTCGATGTTAGTCCTTCGTCAGATGGATAGATTGCAAAAATTTTCTCCCATTCTGTTGGTTGCCTGTTCACTCTGATGATAGTTTCTTTGGCTGTGCAGAAGCTCTTTAGTTTAATTAGGTCTGATTTGTCAATTTTGGCTTTTGTTCCCATTGCTTTAGTTGTTTTAGTCATGAAGACTGTGCCCATGCCTATGTCATGAACAGTATTGCCTAGGTTTTCTTCTAGGGTTTTTATGGTTTTATGTCTTTTGTATAAGTCTTTAATCCACCTAGAGTTAATTTTTGTATAGGTGTAAGGAAGGGGTCCAGTTTCAGTTTTCTGCATAGGGCTAGCCCAGTTTTCCCATCACCATTTATTAAATAGGGAATCCTTTCCCTATTGCTTGTTTTTGTCAGGTTTGTCAAAGATCAGATGGTTATAGATGTGTAGTGTTATTTCTGAAGCCTCTGTTCTGCTCCATTGGTCTATATATCTGTTTTGGTACAAGTACCATGCTGTTTTGGTTATTGTAGCCTTGTAGTATAGTGTGAAGTCAGGTAGCATGATGCCTCCAGCTTTGTTCTTTTTGATTAGGTTTATCATGTCTATACGGGCTCTTTTTTGTTTCCATATGAAATTTAAAGTCGTTTCTTTCTAATTCTGTGAAGAAAGCCCATGGTAGCTTGATGGGGATAGCATTGAATCTATAAATTACTTTGGGCATTATGGCCATTTTAACAATATTGATTCTTCCTATCCATGAGCATGGAATGTTTCTCCATTTGTTTGTGTCCTCTCTTATGTCCTTCAGCAGTGGTTTGTAATTCTCCTTGATGAAGTCCTTCACATCCTTTGTAAGTTGTATTCCTAGGCATTTTATTCTCTTTATAGTAATTGTGAATGGGAGTTCAATCATGATTTGGCTTTCTTTCTATTATTGGAGTATAGGGATGTTTGTGATTTCTGCACACTGATTTTGTATCCTGAGACTGCTGAATATGCTTATCAGCTTAAGGAGATTTTGGGCTGAGACAATGGGGATTTCTGAATATAAAATCATGTCATCTGCAAACAGAGATAATTTGACTTCCTCTCTTCCTATTTGAATATGCTTTATTCCTTTTTCTTGCCTGATTGCCCTGGCCAGAAATTCCAACACTATGTTGAACAGGAGTGGTGAGAAAGGGCATCCTTGTCTTGTGCCACTTTTCAAAGGGAATACTTTCAGCTTTTGCCCATTCAGTATGATATTGGCTATGTGTTTGTCATAAATAGCTCTTAATATTTTGAGATATTTTCCATCAATACCTAGTTTATTGAAAGTTTTTAGCATGAAGGGGTGTTGAATTTTATTAAAGGCCTTTGAATTTTATCAAAGGCCTATCTATTGAGATAATCATGTGGTTCATGTCACTGGTTCTGTTTACATAATGGATTATATTTATTGATTTGCATATGTTGAACCAGCCTTGCATCTCAGGGATGAAGCCAACTTGACTGTGGTAGATTAGCTTTTTGATGTGCTGCTGGATTTGGCTTGCCAGTATTTTATTGAGTATTTTTGCATCAATGTTAATCAGGGATATTGTCCTGAAATTTTCTTTTTTCGTTGTATCTCTGCCAGGTTTTGGTATCAGGATGATGCTGCCCTCAAATAATGAGTTAGGGAAGAGTCTGTCTTTTTATATTGTTTGGAATAGTTTCAGAAGGAATGGTACCAACTGCTCTTTCTACCTCTGGTAGAATTTGACTGTGAATCCGTCCCGTCCTGGACTTTTTTTGATTTGTAGGCTATTAATTACTACCACAATTTCAGAACTTGTTATTGGTCTATTCAGAGATTCAACTTCTTCCTGGTTTAATCTTGGGAGGGTGTATGTGTCCAGGAATTTATAAATTTCTTCTATGTTTTCTAGTTTATTTGCGTAGATGTGTTTATAGCATTCTGTGATGTTAGTTTGTATTTTTGTGGGATCAGTGGTGATATCCCTTTTATCATTTCTTATTGTGTCTAATTGATTCTTCTCTCTTTTCTTCTTTATTAGTCTTGCTAGAGGTCTTTTTTGTTGATATTTTCTAAAAAGCAGCTACTGGATTCATTGCTTTGTTTAAGGGTTTTTGTGTATGTGTCTCTATCTCCTTCAGTTCTGCTCTGATCTTCGTTATTTCTTGCCTTCTGTTAGCTTTTGGATTTCTTTGCTCTTGCTTCTCTAGCTCTTCAAATTGTGATGTTAGGGTGTCTATTTTCAATCTTTCCTGCTTTCTCCTGTGAACGTTTAGTGCTATAAATTTCCCACTATACAGTGCTTTAACTGTGTCCTATAGATTCTGGTACATTGTGTCTTTGTTCTCACTGGTTTCAAAGAACTTATTTATTTTAGCCTTCATTTTGTTATTTACCCAGTAGTCATTCAGGAGCAGGTTGCTCAGTTTCCATGTAGTTGTGTAGTTTTAAGTGAGTTTCTTAATCCTGAATTCTAATTTGATTGCACTGTGGTCTCTAAGACTGTTTTTTACGATTTCTGTTATTTTGCATTTGCTGTGCAGTGTTTTACTTCCAATTATGCGGTTGATTTTAGAATAAGTGTGATGTGTTGCTGAGAAGAATGTATATTCTGTTGATGTGGGGTGGAGACTTCTGCAGATATTTATTAGGTCTGCCTGGTTCAGAGCTGAGTTCAAGTCCTGAACATCCTTATTAATTTTCTGTTCATCCGTGACAGACCGTGGGAAAAGTGTATTGTCTGGGCCGGAAGGCACTGTTCCTCATGGCACAATCCCTCATGGCTTCCCTTAGCTAGGGCAGGGAGTTCTTTGACCCCTGGTACTTCCCAGGTAAGGCAATTCCCCACCCTGCTTTGACTTGCCCTCAGTGGGCTTTAACCACCGTCTAACCAGTCCCAATGAGATGAGCCAGGTACCTCAGTTGGAAATGCAGAAATCACCCACCTTCTGCTTTGATCTCGCTGGGAGCTGCAGAATGTCACTGTCCTATTTGGCCATCTTGCCGGCCACCCTCCCTTTATATGATATTCTAATCCAAAAGATACTATACTGTAAGAATAAAGACAATCATCAAATGTCAGACACTATATGAAGTCAAGTCTATAGAGATATAAAGGAATCAAACATTATGAAATACTGTCACTCTGAATCACTATGGAAAACTGAAACAGGACTTTAGAGCCTTTGTTTCTATGTGGATAAGGTAGTAAATAGAGTTAAGAACATAACTTTTCACAAATTGAAATAATTAATCATTAAATTGTGCTGAATTTTAATGTAGTCTCGAGTCTATTTTAAAAGGTGACTCTTAATGGCTTTTCTTTTAAAGTCCATGTCGATCTCAATTATTTCCCAAGGCAGAGACATCCCTGGGGTTGTTTCTGCCTATTTTTTCATGATTTAATTAATAAGCAATCTGGCATTAAAATAAGCTGATGAAAACCAAACATTTTAAAGAACAACAGTAATTATTTGGGAAAATGGTGATATTATGCTGTAAAATAAGTGTATTGTTCTTACTAATTTATTTCTGTTTGTCTACTCCTTTAATTGGATATGCATTACCCATATAAAAGAAAATTGCCCCATTAGTTCATAAGAGATATATATTTGTAGCTTTCAATACATGATATCTGTTTAAACTCTCAATTAGACTCCACACTATGTATAATTTCTTAAAAAGTGGCTACTTCTTATAAAATATTTTGTTTATTTTAAGAGGATATTTTCTTATTTGATCAGCATGCTGCCAAATGTGTTACATGAACTTTCAAAAAAATAAAGACATGTATTTTAGTTAAGCTTGAGTTTATTCATTAATTAGAATAAGTTAATTAGTACTCATGAAGATAACTTGTCATTCAAGATTGTGCATTATCTGGTTTCTCTATTTATAAAAGCCCGATAATTTTATCAATAAATTAATTTGCTATAGATATGGCTTATAAGTTGAAGCATCTTCAGGAAAGTAAATTGTAATAAAATACAATTGATAATATTAAAATACATAACAAATTTTAAAAAGTGATAAAATTAAATTATAGTAGCATTGGGACAGGAACAGTATTATCTAGTAGTTATTCAAAAACTACCATTTGTGACTTGGCCAAAATTCAGTCATATATAACATTGAAGCTGTTGGAGTATATTAATAATATCTAAAGTAATTATTAGTTGTAGTATTCTATAATATTAAGAAGGAGATAAATTATATTTCATGTCCTAATACCATGTAATATCAACTCTTCCCGTGATCCTTCCCTTATGGTTTAAACAATTCATTTGTATTATAAGAAAGTAAAAGAACAAACATGAACAGACACAGGAGAAGATCAAATTTAATATACATTTTTATGTAGAGCTACTCCCTTTTGGTTCCTTCTAAAGTTTTTCATAAACTTTTAATATCCTCAAGTCAAACAACAGTAACAATCCTTCATACTTCCACAATGCTTGACTTTCATGGGATATTTACCTATATTTTATCCTCACAAAAATATTGTGAGGAAGAAGTAATAATATTTTCTCCATTTGGGTAAGCATATTAATGAAGGAAAAGAACAGTTTAATGACTTGTCTCCTGTGACATGGTTAATAAGAAAAATAAATCTGGAACGCACATACGTTCATGTTCCAACACTTGGTACTTTTCACTGTATCATTACCCAGACTTGGCTGTTGAAAATGTGATGGTAATTACAATAACTAAATTAGTCCAGACAGAGTATACTATGCGGTCTAACAACAACCTCTAAATCTCAGTGATTTAAAAATACAAATTTATTTCTGACTCATCTTAAATATTCAATATGGATTGTCTTTTTCTAATTAATTTATTTATTTTTAATTATACTTTAAGTTCTAGCGTACATGTGCACAACGTGCAGGTTTGTTACATATGTATACTTGTGCCATGTTGGTGTGCTGCACACATCAACTCGTCAGCACCCATCAACTCATCATTTACATCAGGTATAACTCCCAATGCAATCCCTCCCCCCTCCCCCCTCCCCATAATAGGCCCCGGTGTGTGATGTTCCCCTTCCAGAGTCCAAGTGATCTCATTGTTCAATTTCCACCTATGAGTGAGAACATTCAGTGTTTGGTTTTCTGTTCTTGTGATAGTTTGCTGAGAATGATGATTTCCAGCTGCATCCATGTCCCTACAAAGGACACGAACTCATCCCTTTTTATGGCTGCATAGTATTCCATGGTGTATATGTGCCACATTTTCTTAATCCAGTCTGTCACTGATGGACATTTGGGTTGATTCCAAGTCTTTGCTATTGTGAACAGTGCCGCAATAAACATACGTGGATTGTCAGGGGCCTCTGCTTTTTATTCAGTTATTTACTGACCAGATTGTCAGAGGTTCTACAATCTTATAACTGTACTGTCTGAAACACATGGACTGCTTGATCAACACACAGAAGAGCAGAAGAACATGAAGTATTCATATGCACCATTACTAGATTTAGGTCAGAAGTAATACACATCACTTTCACTTACAGCTGATGGGCCAGAACTTATAGTACAACATACCCTTATCTAACTACAAAAAGGCTAGGAAATGTAGAGAAGCACATCAATTTTTTGGTAGACTGTAAAAATGTCTCTGCCATGATAGCTAGCATGTATTGAGTTCTTAACATGTGCTAGGTGCTATGTTAAGCATGTTTTGTCATTGCCTTATTTAATCCTTACCCCTTACCATACTCCTGTACTATAAATATGACCATTGTGCAGAGAACAGAGTTTGAGAGTGACAATATGTACAAGGTAACATGGAACATAAATGGCAGAGCCAGGATTCAAACTCACATTCTTACTCATTGCTTGGCCTTTTATTCTAGAGTTAAAACTATGCTAATTTGTTTAAGCCCAAATCCATTTAATGGCTTCCCATCTTGTGATCTTTTTTTAATGTGAGCTATAGTTTTCACCTACTCTCCCCTAAACTTGACAGTCATTTTCACTTCTACTTTTATTCTGTGTATTTGGAATACATTGAGTGAAAGAAGGCAAATAAATGAATTACAAAGAAACCCCTTTTGTGTTATATTATTCCCTTTCTCCCAATGGCACCCTGTCTTCTACAGTAGGCAATAGAAGCCAGTCAACAAGGATATTTAATTACTTGGATCTGCTTCCTGTTACTCCAGTGCATAACAGTCATCCCCCTTATTGAGCCTTCCTTAAATATAAAAAAGTCTATTATCTTCATTGCATCTTCTTTGTAAGAAAAATCCAATTATATTCTTAATTATAAGTCAGAATACACCTGTTGTATGATGTTTCCTTTTGGAACTGCTTACAACTAAGTTAACCTCTAAACTATACTTGCAATTAAAGATAAGTAAATTCATATTTTATATTTATATATATATATATATGAAGAGAGAATGATAATTTTCCACAAAGGAGCTAAAATGAACATTTTTAGATGTTCCTGTTATCACAACACTCAATTACCAGAAATTTACACATCATTTCTAAAAATTTCTGAGTGTTTTTATTAATTGAGATTTAAAACTTATGAAACTCTTTCTAATGTGGAAAATATTGGCTTTATAAGTACATTTTATTAAATAGTATAAATAATATTTTACTAATGTTATGGTTGGAATGTGTCCTCTCAAAAATTCAAGTGTTGAAACTTAATGGCAAATGTGATGGTATTAAGAGGTATGGCCTTTAAGAGGTTATTAGGTCATGAGGGATCCTCTTCTTGTTAGTGAGATTAAGGCCATCATGAACGAGTCTTCCTGCAGAATTCAGCTTTTTTCCTCTCTGCCTTACACCATGTAAAGTCATAGCATTCCTTCCTCTTGATTGTAAGGACATAGCATTCCTTCCTCTTGAGGACGGAACAACAAAATGCTACTTTAGAAGTAGACAGCAGCCTTTGTTAGATAACTGAACCTTCTAGTGCCTTGATTTTACACCTCTCAGCCTCCAGAACTGAGAAAAATAAATTTATGTTCTTTATAAATTACCCAGTCTCAAGTAATTTGTTGTAGCAGCACAAATGAACTAAGACAACTAGTGTCCCATAGGCTTATTTAATTTAGGTGTTAAAGTGAACTTCCTTATTGCACCAATGGGGAAATTGGAGACTATGAGAAGTTATTTATTTATAATCCGGTAAATAGCTAGAGGAGTCACACGTAGGCCTCCTGATTCTCTGTCTAGGCTAATTTAAAATAATATCAAAATAAAGCTTCTGCACAGGAAAGCAAAGAATTAACAGAGTGAAAAGACAACCTGCAGAATGAGAAAAAATATGTGCAAACTATGTGTATTCAACAAGGAACCAACAGCCAGAATACACAAGGAACTTGAACAACCCAACAGAAAAAAAAAAAAAAAGAGTCCCATTAAAAACTGGGCAAAGATCTCAGTAGACATTTTTAAAACGAAGACATACAAATAGTCGACAAGCACATGAACAAAAAACCTTAACATTACAAATCATCAACAAAATGCAAATCAAAACCACAATGAAATATTATCCCATCCTGGTTAGAATTGCTATTAATAAAAAGACAAAATATAACAGATTCTGGCCAGGATGTGAGGAAAAGTAAACTCATGCATTTTTGGTAGGAATGTAAATTAGTACAGTCATTGTGGAAAACAGTATAAGGGTTTCTCAATAAATAAATAAACAGTGATATCATATGATCCAATAATTTCACTACTAGGTATTTATCAAAAAAAATGAAATCAGCATATCAAATATATATCTACACTCCCGTGTTTACTGCAGCAGAATTCCAATAGCCAAGATATGGAATCAACTAAGTTCCCATCAACAGAATAATGGGTAAAGAAAATATGGTACATATGTATACAATGGGATTCTATTTGGCAATAAAAACAAATGTGATCATGTCATTTTCAGCACCATAAATGAAACTAGAAGTCATTATGTTAAGTGAAATAAACCAGACATAGAAAGACAAATATCTCATATTGGCACTCATATGTGGGAGCTAAAAAAGTTGATAGCATAAAGAGTAGACTGATAGTTACCAGAGGCTGAGAAGCTGAATGAGGGTTAGAAGGGGGATGAAGAAGGATTGAGTAATGGGTAGAAATATACAGTTAGCTAGAAGAAATAACTTCTAGTGTTCAATAGCACAGTAGAGTGACTGTAGTGAACAATATATTGTATATTTTTAAATAGCTAGAAAAGAAGACCTGAAATGTTTCCATTGCAAAGAAATAATAAATGTTCTAGGTGATGAATATCCTGAATAGCCTGATTTGATCCTTACACATTATATGCATATATCAAAATATCACATGTGCCCCATAAATATGGACAATTATTATTTATCAATAAAAAATAATAGTAAAGTTTGTAAAATTTTACTTCTAGAAAGTTAAAATCAAACTCTCTTAAAATGCTATTGCTTTTATTAGGTAAGCTAACACTTTTCCATTATGCATTTGTAACTCTTATCCTAGGATAATTACATTGGAATTTTGTCATTGAGTACCAGAAAATAGCTAAGGATATACTCAAAACAAGTATAGAAAGAAAACAGATATAGAAATATGGTTAGACTCTCAGCATTAATTACTAACAATGTTAACTGAGATGCTATAGCAATTTTTAGGTATCTTTGTGCCATTTGACTTATACAATGAGCATGGGATACTCTTTAAAAAAAAAAACAATTTTGTAATTTTTTTCAATGCAATAGTAGCTTATATTTGTTTAAAATCTTTTAACACCTGATCTCAATGTATTTTTCTGATTTTAAAGGATAAAAAATGAGGAATTTCATGCAAAGCCAAAACAGAAGTTTTGTTGCATTAAAATAACAAGCAGGGCATTTAAGATGTGTCACTCTGTTATAACAGAGTTATCACTCTGTTATAACAGAGCACTAAATTCTTGTCTCAGTTGTGTGTATTTGGACAAACAGGAAGTGATTTCTCCAAGATTTATTTATTTATTGATATGTTAAATGGAGATAGAAATACCTGCCCTGTCAAACTCACAAGTTTGTTGTGTGAATAACATAACTAAATGTATAGGAAAGCTCCTGAGAAAATGAAAATTGCTCCACAAACTTAAGGTATGACTGTGTATGTTAACATACATAAACTAATATTCCCTGCATATGCATCATTATGTGTATATCAACAAATGTCCTACTTGAATAACTCATTGTTTTGTTCACTTCACAGAAGGCAGAAAAAGACCAAGAAGTTAAGTTACTTGTGTTAAATTCTATAGCAAACAAAGAACTAATTTGATGAGTTACTATTTTTCTAGGTACCTTCTATGTACCAGGCACTACACTAGTGAATTTACAGATACGTTACTTCTTTGTCATTGGTCTAACCTTGAAAAGTACATGTTATTTCCTCCGTTATACAAGTTAAGAGAGTGAAGACAAGGGAAGTTAAGTAAATTGCTGAAAGTCACACAGCTGGTAAGCAAGTATCAGAGTCAGGATTCATGTCCAAGTTTGTCAGACTCCTAAACTCTTTTCTTTATTTTGTGGTGTCTTTTAGAGACTATATTCACCTGCCTGGGTAATGTTTAATTTATTTTGGCATGGGTACATGTTTTCCAGACGTTGAAGTTGTGTAGAATAGCAAGGTTTTTTTTTTTCTTTCTTTCTTTTTGCTCACTTGATTTCTCTAAAAAAACAAATGGCTCTCTTCTGATGTCTGTTCTGTTGACCTTGTGTCTCTGTGCTAAAAATCTTTTTTCTAACTTGCTCTTTCTGTAAGAATGAAATGTTTCTGATTGAATATATCATACTCCAGAAATTTGGGGCCTTTTTGAGTTTCAAGTGTTTACAAGAATAGTCTTTTCCCCTGGATTTGATTATCTCATTGACAGCAGCCAATATCCTCATGCATAGAAATGTATTTACTTATAGGCACATAAGTAATTCATTTATAAAATTGAATTATCTCACTAGGAAGATTGCTTGTTTTGATTGTGTAGCTGTCCTTATGAAACTGACTTACAATTGATAAAAGCCAGATGGAAAGGGAAAACAGTCCATTTCATTACTCTTTAAATGTTTAAGTTTATTAACCCTTGCACTTCACATTTTTTGAAGTTCAGTGGTAGTGGGGAAGCAATTTGTTGTTGAGTCTTAATATGCAAAATAGACAGTAAGTGCTTGTGACATTCTATTCCAGAGAAAAGAGTTTGGGCTTTAGAGGAGTTTCATGGAAAACATTTACAGCTCATTTTTAACTCTTGTGTATTGTTACTTTTTTTCTCATTCACTTTTTTATTATTATTATACTTTAATCAAAATGGTTTTTAATGTGTATAGTGTATGTGCTAGTGTCTCTCATAAAAGCAAGTGCTAATTCTTAGTATCTCCAAGTAACTTCCTATATTAACACATATTCTGTGTGTTATTGGTTTGGGTGCAACACACAAACATACTTCTTAATAAGACATTTGTCATGTTCTTAAATAATAATTTAAATGCCAGGTAATATGCTAAACACTTTTACTGATTATAAATTAATCTTCATGGCAACATTCTGAGTATGCACTGTTTATTTTCAATACTCTAACTCTTTAGATGAAGGAAGCTGAAGCCTAGAGAGTTTACACAACTTTTTCACGGTCACAAAACTGGGAAGCAGTGTAACCAGGATTTGAATCCAGAAAAATGTGGCTTCAGAGTCTATACTCTGAACCATTACCATATATTGGCTGTTTGTTTCTTAAGACACTAGTCAAGCATTATGTTATGGTAAGCACCATAGAAAAAGCAAGCAATTCCTTTATATTTTTAATAATGGTACCACAATTCCCCCACTATCCCTAGAACAAAGCAATAGAGTCGCCTTATACATCCTTTTCCCTAACTTCCTACATAAAATCACTCATGAATATCCACAAATTCTACCTCTGCAAAGGCTAATTCCATGATTTCTGCTACCATACCGGTCCAACCCTAATGTCTTATCACCCCTAGACTATTACTGCTTCTCTCTTTCCAATTATCCTCTGGTCAAAACTATGCTACCTATCACTACTTGAGATGTCTTAAGGTACACTTATAACTATTTCACTGCTCATAAACTTCCTGAAATCTTTAGTAATTAACTTCAAACTACTCAATGTGAAATTCAAGGTGCTCAATAATCTGGACACAGTGAGCCTTTCTATGCTTATTTCTTAGCTTTTATTCACATATTCTATGTTCCAACCTAAAATAACTATTCCAAATTCTCTAAGCATAGCTTTTAGTTTTATTTCTGTCTGTATTCCTTTATTCAATAGTGATTATTCTGCCTATAATACCTTCCCTGTCACTTTTGCCTATTGATTTTTTACTCAGTCTTTAAAAGCATATTGCACGTTTTACTTCATCTGTGATTTGGTTTCTATTTCCTACATTCAAATTTTTTTTATTTTTTTTCTTCAGTTGAATACTCATCAGAACCTTCTTTTCACTTTCTTCATATTATGCCTACTGGTATAGTTATTTGTGTTCTGCCTTTAACTTCCTTTCTAGAAGGTAGGCTTCTTAAGGTCAAAAGATAGGTTTTTTTAATCTTTGTATTCTATAGAGAGTTAGACAAATTCCTTAGACTTCGTAAATACTTAATATTTATTAAAAATGGCCTTTAACATCTCCTAGGGGTTTAAAGTCTCTGCATCAATTGAATTATGATTTTATATTCTAAATCAGTGAAAAATAGAGTAATCTAAGCTTGAAATATAAGTATTTCTTAGAACAAATCATTAAGGTTTAGAGGGGCAAATGATACCCCAGCAAAATGTAAATCAAATAAAAAATAATCTTTTTGTTATTACAGGACTTCTGGGAAATACTGCCTATCTGCCTGCCTGCCGAAATAGTGTGAGTTCAAGTTTAAATCCAAGAGTAATTATATTGCTCCACGAACAAAGAATTGACCCTTTCATCAGAAATGTAAAAGTATAGCTAAAGTATACTTGAGTTCATCAAAGCTTATGCCTGATGTGAGATAGGAAGGTTAATTTTCTCCACATCGAAGAAAGCATATACCCTCCAAGTCCAAAGGGCAATATAAACTGATACAAACTTGAATACTAGCTGAAGAGTTGAGGAAATTAGCTGGAAAGACAGTGATATTATAACCTATAGACCTATAACATAGACTTAGATTATTACCAACAGTTGTTTGAGCCTGAGTCTCCTTTGTTTTCATAGGGTGACAGGGACTTGATTAAAAAGAGGTTTTTTTTTTTTTTTTTTTCTATATTATGAGTCAAATTGTATGTATTGTATACATGAGTCAAATTTCCACGTATTGATGCCCAGAAAAGAGGGGACACATAGATGCAAATTATTTCTGGGAGGGGGTTTCCAAAACATTTATAATAGAAGTAGCTAATGCTTATTATATGACAGGTATTTTTGTAACTGCTTTACATATCTCATTTAGTCATCACTAAAATCATATGAGGTCATTACCATTAAAATTATCCCCATTTACAGATGAGAAAAATAAAGTAGAGATGTATATAACTTGTCAAAGGCACCGTAAATACCAACATACCTCAGAGATATTGTGGGTTCCCCAGTTTCAGACTACCTAGCAATAAAGTGGATATTGCAATAAAGTGAGTCACATAATTTTTTTGATTTCCCAATGCATACAAAAGTTAAGCTTGCACGATACTGGCTGGGCGCGGTGGCTCACGCCTGTAATCCCAGCACTTTGGGGGACCCAGGATGGCGGATCACAAGGTCAGGAGTTTGAGACCAGCTTGGCCAACATAGTGAAACCCCATCCTTACTAAACATACGAAAAGATAGCTAGGTGTGATGGCGGGTGCCTGTAATCCCAGCTACTTGGGAGGCTGAGGCAGGAGAATCGCTTGAAGCTTGGAGGCGGAGGTTGCAGTGAGCCGAGATTGCGCCACTGCACTCCAGCCTGGGTGACAGTGTGAGGCTCTGCCTAAAATAAAAATAAAAATAAAAAAGTTAAGCTTACACGACACTACAGCCTATTGTGTGCAAGAACATTACATCTTAAAAAGTACATACTTTAATTTTAAAACACCTTATTTCCAAAAAAATGCCAACGATCATCAGATCCTTCAGCAAATCATAACCTATTTGCTGGTAGAAGTTCTTGCCTAAATTTTGATTGCTGCTGATCAGGGTGGTGTGCCTGTGGCAACTTTATAAAATAAGATAACAGTTGCCACAAAAAAGAATAAAATACCTAGGACTACAGCTGACTAGTGAGGTGAAAGGTCTCTACAAAGAGAACTACAAAACACTGCTCAAATAAATCAGAGATGAGGGGCGGAGCAAGATGGCCGAATAGGAACAGCTCCAGTCTCCAACTCCCAGCGCGAGCTACACAGAAGACCGGTGATTTCTGCATTTTCAACTGAGGTACTGGGTTCATCTCACTGGGGAGTGCCAGACGATCGGTGCTAGTCAGCTACTGCAGCCCGACCAGCGA
>NW_012108597.1:1014003-1016693 GCF_000951045.1 Mandrillus leucophaeus
CAACATGGCACAAGTATACATATGTAACAAACCTGTACGTTATGCACATGTACCCTACAACTTAAAGTAGAATAATAATAAATAAATTTTAAAAATAAAAATAAAAATAAAAAAATCAGAGATGAGACAGAAAATGGAAAAACACTGCATGCTCATAGATCAGAAAAAGTAATATCGATAAAATGGTCATACTACCTAAAGCATGTATAGATTCAATGCTATTCTTATTGAGCAATCATTGAAATTCTTCACAAAACTAGAAGAAACAATGTTAAAATTCATATGGAACCAGGATTTGTTATTCCAATTATAGAGTACAGATAGAATACAGGCTCTAGGATTTTCAGAATGGTGAATGGGCATTGGCTTCTGTTTAAAGTCATCAGCTGCATTTATCTTTAACAATAGAGTCAACTTGTCCTTTGAAGCTTTGAAGTCACACCTTGATTTCCCCTCTTTAGCTATGAAAATTTTACATTGCATTTTTCTCCAAAATAAGGCTATTTTATCTACTTTGAAAATCTGTTGCTTAGTATAACAATTTTTGTCAATTATTTTAGCTAGAACTTAGGGATAACTTCCTGTAGCTTGTGTGTTAGTGACTGTTGATTTACTTTGCACTTTTAGGTTATGGAGATGGTTTATTTCCTTAAACCTTACGAACCACCCTCTGCTAGCTTCAAACTTTTCTTTTGTAGCTTCCTCGCCTCTCTCAGCTTTCATAAAGGGGCAAAGATAAAGGCATAAAAGCAGAGCCTTGCTCTGAATTTGGCTTTGGCTTAAAGGAATGTTGTTTCTGGTTTGATCTTCTATGTAGACAACTAAAACTTCTTACATATCAAGAATAAGACTGTTTCACTTTCCTATCATTGGTGTGCTCACTGGAGTAACACTTTTAATTTTCTTCAAGAACATTTTCTTTCCATTTATAACTTGGCTTTTTGGTGCAAGAGGCCTAGCTTCTAGCCTGTCTTGTCTTTTGACATACTCTCCTCATTTAGCTTAATTATTTCTAGCTTTTGATTTAAAGTGAGAGACATGCAAATCTTTCTTCACTTGAACACTTAAAGGCCATTGTGCAGATATTAAATGGCACAATTTTAATATTGCCATGTCTCAGGGAATACCGAGGTCTGAGGAGAGGGAGAGAACTAAAGAAACAGCTGGTTGGTGAAGCAGTTAAAAAATACATAACGTTAACTGATTAAGTTTGCCACCTTATATAAGTGTGTTTTATGGTGCCTCAAAACAATTACAATAGTAACATCAGAGATCGCTGATCACAGATCACCACAACAGATATAATAATAATGAAAAATTTGAAATATTGTGAGAATTACCAAAATGTGACACAGATATAGGAAGTGAGCATATGCTTCTGGAAAAATGGCACTGATATGCTTGATTGAGACAGGGTCATCACACACCTTCAATTTGTTAAAAAAAAAAAAAAAGCAATATCTGTGAACTTCTGCAAAGCAAAGTATGATAAAACAAGGTGTGCTTATATTAAGCTTGGTAAAACTAAAATTTAAACCCATGGAGTTTGACTCCTGTCTGTAATGTTAATAATCACCTTATATTGTTCCTCCTGCTGTGCTTCAACTTTTTATATACAGTCTACACACTCAGACTTTCTCAGTTGCTAAATAAAGTACCTTCTCAACTCAGGGACTTTAGACATGCTGCTTGCTCTTTCTGAAATGTTTTCTCCCGTCATTCTGACCATCTACTTACTAACTCTACTTACTATTCTTGCCTCAGCATAAATGTCACTTTTATGAAAAGGCTTTTTTTAACCTCTCAATCTTAATTATGTGTCCTTTATATTGTCAAAGAACCCTGTACTTGATTACTTACAAGTATTTCTCACAATTGTCATATAAAGTACTATATGATTTCTTGGAAGAAGTCAAATACAGGGTTCTTTGACTCTCTCTCTCTCCATGGAGATATATATTATATAGATAGATACATAGATTTTTTTTTTCCCTGGAATGTAAGCTCCTCAAGCCCAGAAACTTTGACTTCTTCACAGCTGCATCCACAGTGCATAAAATGCTACCAGGCATATCACAGGTAGTAACAATATTTGTTGAATAAATTAATCAACCTGTAACGCATGCTTGTAGACACTACATGTGTGCTGAGAGAAAATAATTGATACTTTTCTGTTGAGAAAAATATTCTTTGTGATAACAATTATTTGGCTGCACAGGCAGACCTGATATACGTAGAGATAAATAATGTAAAGGAGATTGGGGTTTGGCTAAACATTATTATTAAAATTATCTTTCATATATTCTGAAATGGGGCCTGGAATTTTTCCAGGGAAAATTTATTTCATTTTTGTCTTGAAGGCTTTATACCCTCCATAGACTCAGTGCCTACTATTGAAAACAAGAACTTTTGAGGAATAGGGTATAATATAGATGCATATCAGTAAAGAATAGGAGGCTAAGGCTGGGCATGGTGGCTCACGCCTGTAATCCCAGCACTTTGGGAGGCCGAGATGGGTGGATCATGAGGTCAGGAGATCGAGACCATCCTGGCTAACGTGGTGAAACCCCGTCTCTACTAAAAATACAAAAAGCTAGCCGGGTGCGGTGGTGGGCGCCTGTAGTCCCAGCTACACGGGAGGCTGAGGCAGGAGAATGACATGAACCCGGGAGGCGGAGCTTGCAGTGAGC
>NW_012108597.1:1016743-1046198 GCF_000951045.1 Mandrillus leucophaeus
TGGGCAACAGAGCAAGACTCCATCTCAAAAAAAAAAAAAAAAAAAAAGAAAAGAATAGGAGGCTAAGGAAGGAGATTAGAAGAAACTAAATATAAAAATAGCCATCCCTCAAATAAAAAGCCATCTGTGAAAAGCCACTATTTTTTTCTGCCCTTGTTAGAGTAGCCTATACTTATCACCACAGAACAATCACTGAAGAAGTATTTATTAGTCAGTTATATGATTTGGCTTTGTGTCCCCACCGAAATCCCATCTCAAATTGTAATCCCTAGGTATTGAGAGAGGTAGCTGGTCGGAAGAAATTGGATCATGGGAGCAGTTTCCCCCATGCCGTTCTCATGACAGTGAGTGAGTTCTCAAGAAATCTAATAATTTTATAAAGGACTATTTTCCCTTCACTTTCTCTCCTGCCACCAAGTAAGATGTGATTGTAAGTTTCCTGACGCCTCCACAGTCATGCAGAACTGTGAGGCAATTAAACCTCCTCCCTTTATAAATTACTCCATCTTAGGTATTTTTAAATAGCATGCAAAAATTGACAAATATAGTAAATTGGTATTAACCAACTTGTTTTTGATTTTACACGCTCAAAGGCAAAAGGGACTTGCCTTGTCTAAGATGAGATTTTGGACTTGGACTTTTGAGTTAATGCTGAAATGAGTTAAGAATTTTGGGGACTGTTGGAAAGGCACGATTGGTTTTGAAATGTGAAAGGGGCATGAGTTTTGAGAGGGGCCGGGACAGAATGACATGGTTAGGCTTTGTGTCCCAATCCAAATCTCATCTTGAATTTTAATCCCCAGGTCTTGAGGGAAGGACCTCATAGGAGGTGATTTTATCATGGGAAAGTTTCCCCAACCATGCAAAACTGTGAGTAAATAAAATCTCATTCCTATATAAATTACCCAATCTTGGGTGTTTCTTTTTTTTAATTTTAACCAGAAGAATAAAACTGAGTTTATCTTTTATAATGTATAGCTACAGAACTAACAAAAAAAAATAAAGTCTAAGGGATCGAAATGAGATAAAGAGAGGTCATCATGTGCAGAAGTGAGCAGCTGCCCTGGGGACCCTGCTGGTCGTTGGTGGTCTAAGCTTTGCTTTAATGAGTTTCTGTCAAGGTGGATGCATGGGAGGGGCTGCCAGGAAACAAAGCCTCAAGCTCCAGCAAAGTTGGAAGTCATAATTGGCATCCCCACATAAAGCCAAGAACACTGAAGTGTGACACAATCATAAAATGAGACTTCTGAGGAGACAAAACTTCAGAACGCTGAAAGGTGACAGATTGTTGATATGAGATAAGTAAAAATGTCCTGGTTTTGCTTTGTTTCTCTGTAGAGGAGAAAAACGAAAGATGGTTGCCTTAAGAATTTGTAACCACAAGTCATTTTCACACAGATTTGAGTGAGTTCGCACAACCAGTATTGTCCTTGAAATCATTAAGCAATAATTCAGCTAAAAATGGTCCTTGGTCTTTAAGGGCCTGGGGAGCACCTGTCACAAGAATATGGAAACTCCAAAGGAATCAACTTAAACGAAGGCCTCAAAGACTTTTCTCATAAACTTCTTACAAGCATAAGTATAATAACAAAGGAAAAATACCCAGAGAAATATACCACCATAAGCAGGAGTCAGCAAACAGCAGAATCAGATCAGCAACAACTGTGATTTTGATTTACATTTCTCTGATGGGCAGTGGTGATGAGCATTTTTTCATGTGTCTGTTGGCTGCATGAATGTCTTCTTTTGAGAAGTGTCTGTCCATATCCTTTGCCCGCTTTTTGATGGGGTTGTTTTTTTCTTGTAAATTTGTTTGAGTTCTTTGTAGATTCTAGATATCAGCCCTTTGTCAGATGAGTAGATTGCAAAAATTTTCTCCCATTCTGTAGGTTGACTGTTCACTCTGATGGTAGTTTCTTTTGCTGTGCAGAAGCTCGTTAGTTTAATTAGATTCCGTTTGTCAATTTTGGCTTTTGTTGCCATTGCTTTTGATTGTTTTAGACATGAAGTCCTTGACCATGCCTATGTCCTGAATGGTATTGTCTGGGTTTTCATGGTTTTAAGTCTAACATTTAAGTCTTTGATCCATCATGAGTTAATTTTTGTATAAGGTGTAAGGAAGGGATTCAGTTTCAGCTTTCTACTTATGGCTGGCCAGTTTTCCCAGCACCATTTATTAAATAGGGAATCCTTTCTACATTTCTTGTTTTTGTCAGGTTTGTCAAAGACAAGATGGTTGTAGATGTGTGGTATTATTTCTGAGGGCTCTGTTCTGTTCCATTGGTCTATATATCTGTTTTGGTACCAGTACCATGCTGTTTTGGTTACTGTACCCTTGTAGTATAGTTGGAAGTCAGGTAATGTGATGCCTCCAGCGTTGTTCTTTCGGCATAGGATTGACTGTGCAATGCGGGCTCTTTTTTGGTTCCATATGAAATTTAAAGTACTTTTTTATCCAATTCTGTGAAGAAAGTCATTGGTAGCTTGATGAATATATAAATTACCTTGGGCAATGTGGCCATTTTGACGATACTGATTCTTCCTATCCATGAGCAAGGAATGTTCTTTCGAGCAGTGGTTCGTAGTTCTCCTTGAAGAGGTCCTTCACATCCATTGTAAGTTGGATTCCTAGGTATTTTATTCTCTTTGAAGCGCTTGTGAATGGCAGTTCACTCATGATTTGTGTCTCTGTTGGTCTGTTATTGGTGTATAAGAATGCTTGTGAGTTTTGCATGTTGATTTTGTATCCTGAGACTTTGCTGAAGTTGCTTATCAGCCTGAGGAGATTTTGGGCTGAGACGCTGGGGTTTTCTAAATAAACAATCATATCATCTGCAAACAGGAACAATTTGACTTCCTGTTTTCCTAATTGAATATCCTTTATTTCTGTCTCCTGCCTAATTACCCTGGCCAGAATTTCCAGCACTATGTTGAACAGGAGTGGTGAGAAAGGGCATTCCTGTCTTGTGCCAGTTTTCAAAGGGAATGCTTCCAGTTTTTGCCCATTCTTTGATATTGGTTGTGGGTCTGTCATAAATAGCTCTTATTATTTTGAGATACGTCCCATCAATATCTAAATTGTTGAGAGTTTTTAGCATGAAGGGCTGTTGAATTTTGTCAAAGGCCTTTTCTGCGTCTGTTGAGATAATCATGTGGTTTTTGTCTTTGGTTCTGTTTATATAATGGATTACATTTATTGATTTGCACATGTTGAACCAGCCTTGCACCCCAGGGATGAAGCCCATTTGATCATAATGGATAAGCTTTATGATGTGTTGCTGTATTTGGTTTGCCAGTATTTTATTGAGGATTTTTGCATCGATGTTCATCAGGGATATTGGTCTAAAATTCTCTTTTTTTGTTGTGTCTCTGTCAGGCTTCAGGATGATGCTGGCCTCATAAAATGAGTTAGGGAGGATTCCCTCTTTTTCTATTGATTGGAATAGTTTCAGAAGGAATGGTAGCAGCTCCTCCTTGTACCTCTGGTAGAATTCAGCTGTGAATCTGTCTGGTCCTGGACATTTTTTGATTGGTAGGCTATTAATTATTGCCTCAATTTCAGAGCCTGTTATTGGTCTACTCAGGGATTCAACTTCTTCCTAGTTTAGTCTTGGGAGGGTGTATGTGTCCATGAATTTATCCATTTCCTTCTAGATTTTCTAGTTTATTTGCATAGAGGTATTTATAGTATTCTCTGATGTAGTTTGTATTTCTGTGGGATAGGTGGTGATATCCCCTCTATCATTTTTTATTGAGTCTATTTGATTCTTCTCTCTATTCTTCTTTATTAGTCTTGCCAGCATTCTATCAATTTTTTTGATCTTTTCAAAAAACCAGCTCCTGGATTCATTGATTTATTTGAAGGGCTTTTTGTCTCTATCTCTTTCGGCTCTGCTCTGATCTTAGTTATTTCTTGCCTTCTGCTAGCTTTTGAATGTGTTTGCTCTTGCTTCTCTAGTTCTTTTAATTGTGATGTTAGGGTGTCAACTTTAGATCTTTCCTGCTTTCTCTTGTGGGCATTTAGTGCTATAAATTTCCCTCTACACACTGCTTTAAATGTGTCCCAGAGATTCTGGTATGTTGTATCTTTGTTCTCATTGGTTTCAAAGAACATCTTTATTTCTGCCTTCATTTCGTTATGTACCCAGTAGTCATTCAGGAGCAGGTTGTTCAGTTTCCATGTAGTGGAGTGGTTTTGATTGAGTTTCTTAGTCCTGAGTTCTAGTTTGATTGCACTGTGGTCTGAGAGACAGTTTGTTATAATTTCTGTTCTTTTACATTTGCTGAGGAGTGCTTTACTTCCAACTATGTGGTCAATTTTGAAATAAGTGTGATGTGGTGCTGAGAATGTATGTTCTGTTGATTTGGGGTGGAGAGTTCTGTGGATGTCTATCAGGTTCGCTTGGTGCAGAGCTGAGTTCAATTCCTGGATATCCTTGTTAATTTTCTTTCTCATTGATCTGTCTAGTGTTGACAGTGGGGTGTTAAAATCTCCCATTATTATTGTGTGGGAGTCTAAGTCTCTTTGTAAGTCTCTAAGGACTTGCTTTATGAATCTGGGCACTCCTGTACTGGGTACACATATTTTTAGGATAGTTAGCTCTTCTTGTTGAATTCATCCTTTTACCATTATGTAATGTCCTTCTTTGTCTGCATTTTTTGTTTTCCATTTGCTTGGTAGATCTTCCTCCATCCCTTTATTTTGAGCATATGTGTGTCTCTGCACATGAGATGGGTCTCCTGAATACAGCACACTGATAGATATTGACTCTTTATCCAACTTGCCAGTCTGTGTCTTTTAATTGGAGTATTTAGCCCTTTTACATTTAAGGTTAATATTGTTATGTGTGAATTTGATTATGTCATTATGATGTTAGCTGGTTATTTTGCTAGTTAGCTGATGTAGTTTCTTCCTAGTATTGATGGTCTTTACAAGTTGGGATGTTTTCGCAGTGGCTGTTACTGGTTGTTCCTTTCCATGTTTAGCACTTCCTTCAGGAACTCTTGTAAGGCAGACCTGGTGGTGACAAAATCTTTCAGCATTTGCTTGTCTGTAAAGTATTTTATTTCTCCTTCATTTATGAAGCTTAGTTTGGCTGGATGTGAAATTCTGGGTTGAAAATTCTTTTCTTTGATAATGTTGAATATTGCCCCCTACTCTCTTTTGGCTTGTAGAGTTTCTGCAGAGAGATCCACTGTTAGTCTGATGGACTTCCCTTTGTGGGTAACCCGACCTTTCTATCTGGCTACCTTAACCTTTTTTCCTTCATTTCAACTTTGGTGAGTCTGACAATTATGTGTCTTAGAGTTGTTCTTCTCAAGGATTATCTTTGTGGCATTCTCTGAATTTCCTGAATTTGAATGTTGACCTGCCTTACTCAGTTGGGGAAGTTATCCTGGATAATAGCTTGCAGAGTGTTTTCCAACTTTGTTCCATTCTCCCCGTCACTTTCAGGTATGCCAATCAGACGTACATTTGGTCTTTTCACATAATCCCATATTTCTTGGAGGCTTTGTTCATTTCATTTTACTCTTTTTTCTCTAAACTTCTCTTCTCGGTTCATTTCATTCATTTAATCTTCAATCATTGTTACCCTGTCTTCCAGTTGATCGAATCGGCTACTGAAGCTTGTGCATTCGTCATGTAGTTCTCGCGCCATGGTTTTCAGCTCCATCAGGTCATTTAAGGACTTCTCTACACTGTTTATTCTAATTAGTCACCCATCTAATTTTTTTTCAAGGTTTTTAGCTCCTTTGCAATGAGTCCGTACTTCCTCTTTTAGCTCAGAGAAGTTTGATCATCTGAAGCCTTCTTCTTTCAACTCATCAAAGTCATTCTCCATCCAGCTTTGTTCCATTGCTGGTGAAGAGTTGTGTTCCTTTGGAGCGGGAGAGGAACTCTGATTTTTAGAATTTTCAGCTTTTCTGCTCTGTTTTTTGCCCATCTTTGTGATTTTATCTACCTTTGGTCTTTGATGATGTGACATGCAGATGGGGTTTTGGTGTGGATGTCCTTTCTGTTCATTAGTTTTCCTTCTAACAGTTGGGACCCTCAGCTGCAGGTCTGTTGGAGTTTGCTGGAGGTCCACTCCAGACCTGTTTGCCTGGGTATCAGCAGCAGAGACTGGAGAACAGCGAATATTGCTGAACAACAAATGTTGCTGCCTGATCATTCCTCTGCAAGCTTTTTCTCAGAGGGTTACCCAAACATGTGGGGTGTCAGTGTGCCCCTACTGGTGAGTGCCTCCCAGTTAGGTTACTTGGGGGTCAGGGACCCACTTGCAGAGGCAGTCTGTCCATTCTCAGATCTCAAACTACGTGCTGGGAGAACCACTACCCTCTTCAAAACTGTCAGACAGGGACATTAAATCTGCAGAGGTTTCTGCTGCCTTTTGTTTGGTTATGCCCTGCCCCCAGAGGTGGAGTCTACAGAGGCAGGCAGGCCCCCTTGAGCTGTGGTGCGCTCCACCCAGTTTGAGCTTCCTGGCTACTTTGTTTACCTACTCAAGCCTCAGCAATGGCAGGCACCCCTCCCCCAGCCTTGCTGCCACCTTGCAGTTCGATCTCAGACTGCTATGCTAGCAATGAGTGAGGCTCCATGGGCATGGGACCCTCCAAGCCAGGCACGGGATATAATCTCCTGGTGTGTTGTTTGCTAAGACCTTTGGTAAAGTACAGTATTAGGGTGGGAGTGACCCGATTTTCCAGGTGCCATCTGTCACAGCTTCCCTTGGGTAGGAAAGGGAATTCCCTGATCCCTTGTGCTTCCTGGTTTAAGGGATGCCTTGCCCTGCTTCGGCTCATGCTCAGTGGGCTGCACCCACTGTCCTGCACCCACTGTCCGACAAGCCCCAGTGAGATGAACGTGGTACCTCAGTTGGAAATGCAGAAATCACCCATCTTCTGCATCGCTCACACTGGGAGGTGTAGACTGGAGCTCTTCCTATTCGGCTATCTTGGAACTGCCCGCCCTGGGTGTTTCTTTATAGCAGTGTAAAAATGGACTAATATAGTCAGCGTGATTGTCTCCATAATGATTTTGTAACTGAAGAAGTAGTTTGAAATAGTACTGTTAACTTGAATTTCATTGTAGACTTGATCTAGAGTGAATTTTTATAACAATTTAGAATACATTTAAGGTATAATTGTTATTTATTTTCACATAAATAGCTATTTATAAATGTAATTAATTTTTTACATTTTCAGCAAGATTAAATTTTTAAACGCCAGAATATACTTACAGGTGGAATAGTACAAGAGTTATTGTCTAAATAAATTCTTAGAAGCATAAGTTACTAAAAACTATGACTAAAATAGATAATTAAATTTCTGAAAGTAGTCAGATATTTAATAATATTTGAGACAACAGACATTGAATCCTGACACATTTTTACAAATGACCTAACACAGAGCTTCCTAAAATAATCTTTTGTTTCATTTCCACATGGAACCTGATACCAGATGTCAAAGAACTTAATTAAATAGCTAGATTATGTTTATAGACTGCTTTACATGTCACAAAGTGCTTTCATGTATATTGACTAATTTAATTTAAAATGCCATAAATTGCTGAAACAGCAAAATGCACAGTCTAAATTTTCACTCACTGATCTCCTTAATGTCCAAACTTTAAAGAATGGTTTCCAACTCCAATGATCTAAAAAAAGTTTAGATGTGATATTTTTATAATTATACACATATTATATTATTATCACTAAAGAAATTTAGTAGTGTAATACAGATATACAGATAATAAACTTTTTTAACTCTGATTGTTGAGGTAAGTGTAAATTCCAATAAAATGAGCCAAGTTAAAGAAGAAAATGAAACACAAATGAAGTCATGTGGCCTTACTGAAGCTTGTAGGAAACCAAATCAGACTCTACAAGCAACAAAAATAGTCAGGAAATTAAAAATTATTTTGTATGCAGGATTCCAACAATTACTAGATATACACTACAATTTTCAGTTATATTTGTAAAATAGATCATGATTTTAAATTCAGGAATATAAATGTAATATAAAATATTTTAACACACATTTATGTATTCCACTTTCTTATCAGACTGCCTAAACTATCATAACATAGAGGCAAAACCTGAAAATATATTAAGATGATCTCTAAGAAGATAAATAAAGAATGGACACAATGATCTCTAAGGGTATGAAGAAAGAATGGACACAAAACTCTTGCATTTTATTTCACATACAAAACAAGTGTGAAATAGCACTCAAGTCAGAGGATTTGTGCTTAGATTTATGCACAAAATAAAGTGATTTAGTAAGTTGATCTACCTTTCTGTAATAAAAATTTGTGCAAGTTTAATAATATTGAGTAGCAGTTTAGAGACAAAGAAGAGCTATCTGATGTGAGTATTGAGAAGTGACAGGAAAAAAGAAATTAGACCAAGGAAGAAGTTAATTATATAGCATTCCAGAGATATTTAATGAAAATTTAAACTAGCTGTACACATTTGGCCTCTAAAGTTTTATTTATATATATATATAACTATATGTGTGTGTGTGTGTGTGTGTGTGTGTATACATCAACGTGCCATTCTAGAAAGTGTATACTGCCAGAGATTATGTATTCATCAGTTCTTCTCTCTACCTTACTGAGATAAACTACCAGCTCATCAGGGTATAAGTAATGCAAGAAATATCTTTAACAGAATAGGTGCAGGAACAAGAGGCTAGTTAATCTAAGGAGAGAGAAGTGACCCCATGTAGAAGAGCCATGAATAGAAAGGGAGAAAGGAGGTCTAGGTCTGTATGGTGGTGGACATTGGAAGCAATTTTTGTCTAGTGCTCTGTGTTCTGGTTTGAGTCTAGTGCTAGCATGTCATGTCATTCAGAATAAGAAATAAAAATAAAATTCTAAGCTCCCAACTGACTGAATGGGTCCTCCTTGACCAAAAGAATGCCAGATAAACTTGGAAGCTTAGTATACAACCATAACAGGATGAGAGATCAGACATGCCTTGTTATACACTGCTCTTTTGCTACCACTCATTAGACTTTTTTCCTTTGGGGCTAAACAGAAACCAGCCATTTCAAATGACTATTAGTTTATCTTCCCAGGTACAGAACAAAAATAAGATGAGATTAAATATTCCTTTACCTATCCCTAATACTTCAGTTTCCTCTATTCCCTTTTCCATCAATTTTTACCTTATCTTATATAAAATGTAAATTTACTGGGCACTAACTGAAGTTTCACAAGTATGTAATTATTTCTCTCACTGCCACCCTGCCTTTTATTTAAAAATGTGTAAATACCAAAGTTCATGAGAACCTCTTTGGAAAATACAGCTATAGATGCTTCTGTGACTCACATTTTTTCAGGTGTGCCCTCAAGCTGTCTCAATAAGTCTCAATAATTTGAGATTTATGCCTTGATCACTTATTTTGGTTGTTATTTTGGTAACCACGAAGGGATCTCAGTGAAGATATTAGCCCCTGTGACCTGCAGTGATTCTCCTATTGGTGCCAGCAAGAGATTTTCTCTGAGAAACTGTGGAAATTTTTAAGGCTCAAAAGCTACTCTCTCCTGAGGTTCTCTGGTCTCCCAAAATTTTTGATTTGAGATACAAGGTTTATTTTGCCAGGAAATTCCTCTAAAAAAGGAGTTTGCTCACTTTTGATAAATAAAGCGTGTTTTCTCTATATTCAATGATTGAGAGCAGTCTTCAGTTTGGGCCCCATCTCCAGGTAAAATGCTGGTTTAGGGTTTCATTTTGGGATTTGGCAGCTGAAGGTCTAAGTTTGTTTCCAGGTAGCTATGAACTCACCTTATGCTCCAAAATCTAAACAATATGTAAGTTGTGTAGTCACTTTTTCTGTTTTACATTTCAGTCTATCTTTTGTAAGATTTAACCAACTCTTGGCCCCCTCTAATGTCAACCTAAACTCCCACAGCTGAAGAAAGTCAAGTTTCAATTATAGAAACAATGGTTAGTTAACAGAAGTCAATGTTTACCCCCAAAATATATGTTTGACATATTTTAAAGTGGCCCTGCCATACCTTCCTTAGTCCAGATCTAGGAAGGGTTAGCTAAGGGTCTTCGTTCTGAAGACTCTCATGTATACACATTTAATATATTTAAATGTATTTTATCCTATTAATCAATCTGCCTCATGTCAGTGATTATTCAGTGAATCTTTAGGGGGCCAATAGCCTATGGCCATCACGGTATCATGCAGCAAGCAAGGTAACACAAGCAAAGAGAATTCAGGAATCTGACAAACTTGCAAAAGAATAAGACCTTCTTACTGGTCAGGCTCCCAGCCTCTCTCTCTGTATACCCTAGTTGAACAGATGATAAAAATCACTGTTTGTTTTCTCTATAATGATTAATGAGAAGAAAGGATTTATATGACTAATCCTGGGTTTTAGTGACTCTGGTGTATTTTTGGTACTTCATGGTATAAATATTGATATCGTTTCACCCCTTTCCTCTCAGAAGGAGTTTTCTTTTGGGTTGTGATTTTCCTTTGTCTTTGTCTTTCTGTATCATTTTGTCATAGAGAGAGCTACCATAGGGTAGAAATTGGGCCTAGAACACTTTTAAGCCTGCTATTCAAAATGACCCTGAAGACATGTCAATTTTGTGATTCCGATGAAACTGGTATCTGTTAAAACAATTTTGCTGTGGGTCTCTGAAATAAAAACCAGATGACATTTCCCCCTTATCTTGTTTTATGTCCTTGAGTGTTTGACTTGTGACTAAGTGGGGGTATTCTCTCAGTCTCCACCACTGGAGGATATGATTTTTGAGGTCACATTAGGTAGCCAGTCTGAAAATATTGGGAGTCTGAGACACATAGTATTTTAAGCTGCCCACTATTCATTCCAAAGGTGTTATTAAGCTCTTTAGGGAGTTGTCTTAAAATGTCCCATCCCTATGGGGCTTTTTTCATCTTTTGCTATCTTAAGTATATTTCCGAGAGTGAATTTTGGAGAATCATGAGGATTGTCTCATTTAAATCCTCTCCACGAATATATGGTAGAAACCTGGAGTTTACATAAAGAGGTTTTTTGAATTGAATGGCTAATCTCTATAAAAATTTCTAGAGATTAAAAAAATAAAACAATTGATGAATATGTTATATTTTTAAAAGGACACATAATAATGTTATGGCCAGCCTTCAAAATTTTCTTGACTAAATTAAAGTGGAAAATCTCACCTAAAACAAGGTAAAAACCCTTGTACACAAAAACTGCCCACCTTCAATTTCACGTGAAATTAACAATAGAGGAAATTTCAGTTTGTAGTCTTGTAGGTAAAATCTCTGATTAGGAAATTAGTCCTTTTGGTTTAATATCTATGTGACTTTTGCCATTTATTGATCCTTTTGCCTTCTATGGACAAATTTTGAATTTTTCTTTTATCTCTAGGGGTATATGGACTTTTTAGTCTTTGCGTGTAGATGACTAGCTGAGAAGCTGAGATTCTAGGGAATGTGGCCAGACAGAAATGTGAGTTGTACCTTACTTTTAGCTACTTTTTAAAATTTGAGCTGTCTTTGTGGGTGATTCTGGATCTTGTGAGGACCGTTCTGGATCTCTTTGGAGATGCCTCATGCATCCTTGGTTAAGTCCTAATGTTCAAATAGGTAGTTAGGCAGACATGAGCCAGGTAGGAGAGGGCCCTCCCCCAGGAATGTCAGACAAACATCAGGAGATGGTCAGGCCGTTGTTAACCTTTTTTCTTAAAATAATAATTGGTTGCAATCAGCACCAGGGGAAGGCAGGCTCCCAATAGATAGAAAACACCTGACGCTTGTGATCAGCAGCTTACTGATAAGATATCAGGAGTAGGGCAAATGGGCGTAAACATGCATACAACGGGGCAAAAGGACAGAGTTTAACTAGTATATGACCTTCCCCTAGGACCACTCAACTGGTAAGAGAAAAAATACTTCAAATGAGCATGCACACAACTTCAGTAAACACACCGTGCATGCGGTTCCTCCCAAGTGCTGGCAGGCCAATATACATGGGGACAGCTTGTCCCAGGAATAAATCAAGGGATGGGCCATGCAAATCTCAAACCATGACAATGTATAAACTCCCAAGTAAAGTGCTAAACAGTGCACTTGGATCTCTCATGTAACCCTTTTGGCCCTCTTCCAAGTGTACTTTACTTCCTATTATTTCTGCTCTAGTAGTTTTAATGAACTTTCACTCTAGGGCTAAAATTTGCCTCAGTCTCTCATTCTGCCTTATGTCTCTCATATGAATTCTTTTCTCTGAGGAGGCAAGAATCAAGGTGCTGCAGATCCATGCAGATTCACCACTGCTAACAGAATTTTGTGCTGACTCAGGTAAGTTCCCTAGTGGTAAAACACCTCTATGCCTTGCCTTCTTGGCTGGAGTCATTCAATCCTGTGTGTGTTTTCCTTCTCTTCCACTTTCCTGCTTACTAATCAAACCTTAGAATGATTCCTCTTGACCACAGTGGCTCTCCATCCCTTGGCTGATCTCTCAGCTCACCCTAATGGGTGGCTCATGAGGGTGAGAAGGACCTTGGAATCCACATCAAGTATACCTGAAACACTGATAGCCTTCCTGGAGTCTCCCAAGAGAGGCTTGCTTTTTGCGGGTGTGGGGGGTTGGTTAGCACCCCTTTTGGAGCAGGAAAAATTGTTCCTTTGCTATTTGTAAGCCCAAGCCCAAGGTGCTCTGCAAGTTCCTCCTTCATGTTAAGAGGGCAAATAAACATTGCCCTCTTGAACTCAAGGGCTACTGTTTTTGCAAGCATTTGAAGGCTTTCCATGAGTAACTCTCTTACTTCCTCACACGTCCTCCTGTAGTAAAGGAATTGTCTCATCTGATTAAGCATTTTTTCTGCGTGTTATCCAGGGAGGATGAGAAACCCCAAATACAATTTTTTTTTCATGTCTCAAGTCACTTACACATCCTTCTCAATATGCATCAAGACATTCAAGGTCATATTCGAAGGGAGAAAAGTCCAGCACCTTGTGGCAGGTAGCTGACAAACAGGCTTCTCATCTACTTAAAGAATATGGGAAATGGGATTATAAGAAAAGAGATAATAATTTTGTTGCTAGAATGCTCTGAGTGAGAGTTGCTAAAAGGTCATGGAAACAAAGATATAGGTGGGCCCAAGGCCTCAGGTGCAAGAGACAAAAGTATCAATAGGACACAGAATAAAGCTGGTCCCAGGCTACAGGCACAGAACAGATTGCTGTTAGAAAAGAGATGAAAGCAAGGTTAGGGGTACCCAGTAAGGACAGTTTATTCTGGAACCCCAAGAAGAAGTAGGGGGTCCCTGCTTACTCCAGTATACCTTCTGTTCTCTAATGGGTAATTGTGATGAGGTTAAGGGTACCCAGTATGATCAATTCATTTTGGAACTCTAAGGACTAATAGTAGATGCCCTCTTCAGGAAATAATAATAGGGAAATGGGAGGGGATGTCTTCTTTTTTCTCCTTTTCCTTCTCTGTCCTCTCTTTGCAGATGGTTAATCATGTCTCCATATCATAAGACATGCCCCTTGGATACATCTTCAAAAATTGAGAAAAGTTTGACCCTCAAACCCTAAAAGAGAAAAGGCTAATATATTTCTGTAACACAGCTTTGGTTGAATCCAATATCTGGGACCAGAAATCTTGGCTGGAAAATGGAAACATAATTTTAATATGATCTATTAACTAGATTTATTTTGATGCCAGCAGGGAAAATGGCTGTAAGTACCCTATGCACAGGCCCTCATGGACCTAAGGAACAATCCTGACCTATGTCATGTTTGTAAAATGCATCCAGTGATGATAGCTGTAATAGGCAGCCCCCTGTATTTGGTTTGGAAGACCTCATTATTGGGTTTACCCAGGGCTCAAGCCCTGAATGAACCAAGGGCGGAGCTTAGATTAAACTTCACTGCCCCTTCTACCCCATTATATCTAAGTCTGTCAGTCCTGGAGCGTTCCCCTCCCTACACAGGGCCATCCTCTGAACACCACGCCCTTAAGCTATGCTCCTTTTGAGAGGTTAGTGGCCTTAGTGGACCCACTACAGTCCATATTCCATTTACTATGCAAGACTTGAGCCAAATTAATACGAAACTAGGGAAGTTTATGGAGGACCCTGACAAATACATTGAATAATTTTATAAACTGGGCCTAACATTTGAACTCACTTTGAGGGATCTCTCAGTAATACTAGGGAAAACCCTGTCTAAGGGAGAATGTGACTCTATTACAGAGGCAGTCCAATAATTTGAAAATGTAATGCATATGACTGATCCTGACTAATCCTGGTGGCTACCTATAGGAGCCACTGCAGTTCCCCAGGTTGACCCCAACTAGGATTACAATACCCAAGGGGGTATATGGGCAAGGAACCACATGTTTCTCTCTATGGTAGAAGGAATGAAAGTTTAGCAGAACAAAGCCCTTGAACTATAATAAATTGGCCTTTATAGATCAAGGCCCTTGTAAAAAACCCCACCACTTTCCAAGAGAGGCTACAAGAGGCCCTAGTGAAACATAGCAACCCAGACTCAGGAACACCAGAAAGGTAATTGGTCCTAAAGAACCATTTCCTAACTCAGACAACTCCAGATAATTGGAGGAAACTCCAGATATTTGGAAGAAACTCCAAAAATGAGCACTGCCCCCCGACACCCTGACATCCTCAAAATAGGTTTCTCAGTCTTGTATAACTGGGACCAGGAAGAAGAGAAAGGGCTCAGTAAAATGAGAAGTGGAAGAAAAAGTTGCAGCTCCAACTATTAGCTGCTCTACAAGTTCACTAGCACCCTCTAGATTGCCCTCAGAACACCCTCTCAGGTAACTATTATCGACGTGGGAGTCCACATCACTGGAAGGCAAACTGCCCCAATGGGACAGGTAGGAAAACTGCCCCAATGGGACAGGTGTGACTTGCCCTCTCTGCCACAAGCCTGGCCAATGGAAACAGGACTTCCTTGAGGGCAGAAGGGCCCCTGGGGCAAAATCCCAATCCCTGATGGCCTTGAGCTGAAGGGGCCCTATGGTCTGGCTGGCTCCCAGATCAAGTCTCACTATTGAAGGGACGGAGTCAAGGGATGCTTTGGACGTGGCAGGCAGGACTACAAGTTTTCCTTTGAACATGAAAGTAGCCTGTTCAGTGCTTACTTTTTGCTGGGGCAATTACCCTCCAAATCCTGCCAAGTGATGGAAATAAATGGGGTGCTTATAACCCAAAGGTTTACTCCCCCTCTGTGCTGCCTACAAGGGGAAATTGTCTTTTCTTAACTCATTTTTAGTGATGTTAGAATATCATATGCCCCTTTTTGGTGGAGGCATTTTGTTTAAACTAGGGGTTCAGTTAACCTTTCTTCCAGGGCCAATACCTCCTTTTCCAAATATTATCATATGCCTCAAGGAAACTACACACCAGGATAAACTTCCCACATACCTTTTCATTAATCCAGAGATCTGGGCCTCAGAAATACCACGAAAAGTCATAATGGTAATGCCTATATTAATTGAGCTCAAGTATCCTTCTAGCTATCCTTGTAGAAGGAAGTTTCCTCTTTGGCCAGAGGTCAAAAAAGGACTTCAGCTCTTGATTCAAAAATTTCTAAAGCATGGGTTATTAATACCCTGTATCTCCCCCTAAAACACCTCCGTTTTAGCTGTTAAAGAAAGCAATGGAAAATACAGGCTAGTCCAGGACCTGCAAATTATAAATGAGGCAGTAGTTCCAATACACCCAATGGTCTCTAACTCAAATGTAATTCTAGGAGAAGTATCTCTAGATGCTCAGTGGTTTTCAGTTTTAGACGTCAAAGATGTTTTCTTTTGTATCCCCCTAGACCCATCCTCCCAATTTCTATTTCCACTTGAGTGGGAGAAATAAAAAGGAAGGATTCAACAGCTCACCTGAACAGTGCTTCCACAAGATTTCAGTAATAGTCCCCATTTGTTTGGGCAAGGCTTGGCTAGAGATTCACCAACTCTTGAGAAGAGAGGGTGTCTCCTACAGTACACGGATGACCTGTTAATCTGCTCCCCAACAAGACAGCTGGAATTCAACATGTAGTCCAGACACTAAGTTTCCTCACAGACAGAGGGTACAACTTATCCGAGGCCAAGGCACAACTACTAAGACAAGAGGTCCAATACCTGGAGATAATCTTGATCCCTGATAACATAAGCTCTCTCCAGAATGGATACAGACCATCCTTGGAATATCTGTCCCAACCACCCAAAAGCTACTTCAGGCTTTTCTGTGGATTGCAGGATATTGCAGACTTTGGATATGGGGATATGGTGGAATTGTTAAGTCTTTATATCAGGCTCTAAAAGAAGGGACAAAATAGCGACCCACTTCTCTGGGAAAATGATCAGGAGCAAGTCTTTAGGCAGCAAAAACTACCCTCTCACAAGCCCCAGCCCTTGGGCTACTCATATTAGTGTAACCATTTTAGCTTCTCATCACTGAAAGGAAAGATGTAGCCCTAAAACTTCTATCTTACACCATGGGGCCAATTAAACATCCTGTAGGTTACTTTTCAAAGAACCTAGACACAGTAGCACAAGGGTGGCCACATTGCCTCAAGGTCATGACTGCAGCAACTTTCCTAGTCTAGAAGCCCTCAAAATCAGCATGAGGCAGTCAGTTTGACTCCTGACATCTCACCGAATAGACCCCTTAATGGACATAAAAGAACCACAATGTCCCATTGACAATAGACTGCTAAAGTGCCAAATCTTGTTGTTAGAAAATCCACATTTAACAGTGGAGTAGTGTTCCACCCTTAACTCAACCTCCTTACTGCAACTACCAGGAGTCGTCAACTGAACACATTCATGTTGTGAGATACTTAACCAAATTTATGCCAGTCATGAAGACTTTAAAAATCAGCCCCTAGATAACCTAAATAAAATATGGTTTTCCGATGGTAGTAGCTTTGTCAGGAATATATGCAGGGAATGCTATAGTGTCCCTTCACCAACTTATAAAGGCTACAGCCCTGTTTCCAGGGAACTCAGTACAACTAGCCTAACTCATTATGCTGACCAGAGCCAAACCCCATGCACCCAAGTCTTAGCAGGAATGACTATAGCCACCAGTTACCTGGGTATTTCAGCAACCTAAGGATTGTTTGGAGCTGTCCTCACCCCCTTATTTTATTTTGACATCTCTATTTGTCTTAAAACTCAAGAAGCCTTCTATATTTGTGGCCAATCAATTCATCAATGCCTCCCCACTAACTGGACTAAAAGTTGGCTATGTATTACTGGACATCTTTCTAGTCCCTGGCAATCTCTCTCTTTCAGTACCAATCTATGAGTATTTCATCTTGCCCAAGGTGAAGACAGCTATCCAATTAATTTCCCTTCTCATGAGACTCAGCATTATAGCCAGTATGGGAACCAGAATTGCCTAAAACATAAAAGCATCATTGACCTGTAGCCAACTTTCAAAAAGAAATAGCCAACAACATTGATGTCAGGGCTAAAACCTTAACAAACATGCAAGAACACATTGACTCTTTAGAAGCTGTAGTCCTCAAAAATCATTGAAGGGTAGATATGTTAATTGAAGAACAGGAAGAAATTTGTTTAGTCTCAGATGGAAAATGTTGCTTTTGGGTAAATCAATTAGGAAAAGTACAAAACAACATCAGACAACTCCTGAATCGAGCCTCCAGTTTATAAAAACAAGCCTCTCAGGGTAGGTTAGATTGAAAAGAAATGTGGAAATGGTTCTCCTGAGTTCTTCTCTTTTTGGGCCCACTTGTTAGTCTTCTACTTTTGCTCCTTTTGGTCCATGTCTTCTAAATCTAATAACCTGATTTAGCGCTTCTCACCTTCAGGCCATCAAGCTCTAGATAATCCTCAGTGAGGGATACCATCATCATGATATTCAAAAGTCACCCTTCTACAGATGACTTCTAGACTGCCCATCAGTGGGGCATTAGAGAGGCAAAATTCTGCCCTGGTCTTCCTTGGAATTGGCTGAATACCACTTTCACCAACCCATGGAGCTACCCTGCCCTGACAGCTAGCAAAAGGCCAAAACCCATGAAACAACCAACACCTCCCCTCTGTCAGCAGGCAGTAGTTACAGAAGATTTACCTTTGTCTATTTTCCCAAAGAATTGGGTCTTGGACTCTTAAAGGGATAAATGTTAGAGTAGATAATTAGGCAGACATGAGCAGGGCAGGAGAGCCCTGACCCAAGGAATGTCAGGCAACCATCAGGTGATGGTCAGGGGGTTGTTAAACAGTCTTTCTAATATAATAATTGGTTGCAGCCAGTGCCAGGGAAAGGTGAGCTTCAAATAGATAGAAAACACCTGAAGCTGGTGATTAGCCGCTTCCTGATAAGATCCCAAGATGTGGGCGAGTGGATTCAAGCATACACTCTAAGAGGCAAAATGGCAGAGTTTAATTGGTATATGAACTTCCCCTAGGACCACTTGATGGGTAAGGAAAACACACACACACACACACACACACACACACACACACACACCTCAAAAGAGCATGTGTACAATTTCAGTAAGCACATGGTGCCTGTGGCTGTTCCCACATGCTGGCAGGCCACTGTGCATGGGGACAGCCCACCTCAAGGAAAAATCAAGACAGAAGAGGTTCAAACCTCAGAACAATGCCAATGTATAAAAACACCAAGTCAAAGACTAAATGGCACACTCGGGTTTCTCAAGTCACCTGCTTGGACCTCTTCTATGTGTACTTGACTTCTTTTAGTTTCTGCTCTAATACTTTTTAATAAACTTTCACTTCTGCCCTAAAACTTTCCTTGGTTTCTGACTCTGCCTTATACCTCTTGGATTAATTCTTTCCTCTGAGGAGGCAAGAATTGAGTTGCTACAGACTTATATGGATTTGCCACTGCTAACGCTAACCTTGGTTAAGGTTTATTGGTTTCACTTGGAAGGTTACTTTTGGTGAGGAAGTTTAAAGGCCAGACATATCAGCTATTTGTCCCAGCTAAAATCTTGTAATAAGAAATTGGAAAGGATTTTTTCTTTCAAAAAAAACTCTATGGTTAGAAGTTAGCTTAACTAAAAACTGATATTCAAGCTATAACTTTATAGTTTTAAAGGCTTTGATGCTTTTTCTCTTTTTGAATCCTGTTCTGGGAATGTTTTCCTCAGTCAACTGAATCCTGTCTGTTTCTCCAATTGCTTTCTATCTGTCCCTGTTTCCTCTGAATACCAGAAAACAAACATAAGGAAAGAATTTTTGACAACCTGGAATCCCTTGGAGAAAACAGAAAGAGCACCACAGACTCCTTTTGAGAGGAACCTTGTTTTTTTCTAATGAAATTCCGAGAGTTGTAAACAGACAGATTCCACTTAGGTCTAAAACTCTGCTCACTTTTGTATTGCATTACCTGATCTCTTTGGCGTTTGCGGGGTGCCAGATATTAGTTTGTACTGTAAGAGGACTTGACTTTGGTGTGTGTAATGGCCGATGAGTCAGCAGAGAGCAACAGGGTTGGGGTGGCTAAGGACAATTTACAGGAAATGGTTATTACTACAGAGGGTTGCTCATTTCTTTTCATATTTAGATTAAAAAGGTATGGTTTGAACTATAAAAACTGCATGCTTTATTGGCTTTGTTGCTTAAAGGGCTCTATCCTAAAGCCCATCATCTAATTAAGACATAAGCTAAGGTGAAAAGACAACCTACCAAACTAAAACAGTCTTTGAAATGTTTTTGAAAGAAATTTATATATTCAAAGGAAATCTCCATTTTTAAATGCATCACTATCTCTGCCCCTAAACCACTAGGAATATTAACCATAGGGAAGATAATGGCATAAAATTTACATAACAAACTTTGCCTTTGTATAGTTTTGAGTTCTGTCTCTTTGAGATGTACATTTTCTGCTTTATTTAAGAGTCATGTGCCTGGAGATGTAAATTTCGATTTGCCCAGCTAACAATTGTTTAGGGCGTGAAATGAGTAATCAAAAGATTTATAGCCTAAAGTGGAGAGAAACTTTCTGAAACCTGAAAAATAAAAAATCTTATAAATTCATAAAATCTGATTATGTGAGTCTATATGTCTATATGTTTCTATGTGTCATGTTCAACTTATGTTTCACTAACAAATTATAGAAAATAGCTCTAATCAATTGGCTTAAAGAAAAGTAAGCACTTATTCCCATACTTTATTAGAAAAATAGATGCTAGCTCAAAAGCCTTTTAGTTTATGTGACTTTAGTAATAGTTGGTAAAAAAAAAAAAAAAAAAAAAAAACAGTTTCAAAATTCTCTTTGATAATTTAAAATCTTAGTCATATTGTCTTAAATTAAGTAATCCTAGGTTTTTCACTCACTGGGAACTGAGACTATTAACAGTTAGAAGAGTAGTTAATATATGTAATTAAAACTACTATTTATAAGAGAAAAAATTTCTACATACAGAGTGTATAAAGAAAGATGCATTTCTAGTAAAGATTACAAAAAACAAGAGGTTGTGGTTTTTACAAAAGGTAAAGTGATTTTGACAAGTTTAAAGACTATTTAAATTTGGCTTCAAAATGAAGGAAATATGATATAGATAAAACTAAATGGATACAAAGAGAAAGAATAAAATGGTAGGAAATGAGAAACTTTTTATTCCTGCGTAGGCATGTTTTCACCTATGGTATGGAACTGCAGCTGGGATCCATTCAGTTTACTGAAAGTAAAAGATACCAGTGGAATTTATTTATTTTTTAGTAAGAAACAGTATTTTATTTAAAATGTTACTAGTAGATTTCTTAAAAATGTAAATAATTGAAGTAAATTCAGTTAATATTATTCGTATTAATTTACATGTTGTCCTCAATCATGAAAACTATTTTTGGTGGGTATGCAATTCCCATTGGACAGGGGTTTTAACTCACTCCTTTAAACATAATATCCTTTGGCTCATCAATTCTATGAAGATATCAATAAATGGGATGAAAATCTGTTATTGCTCTGTAGTTAATTTGCATTTTATGCTTTAATGATTTTAAATTATTTTCTTTATATTGGTGTTAAACTTTTTATTTATTATGATGCTTTCAGGCACGTACATTTGTTGTGCTTTTGTTGGCTGATATTTGATGAGCATGTATTTTATTAGTTATTCAAAATGTTTAAACATGTCTTATTTTCAACTATTTTGTCTCTCCCATTTATTTAAATTCTTTTATTAAGAATTCCATAAGACTTTTATTTTATTTTTCCCTTTATTTTTCATTTTAATTTGTCCTCCATTTTAATTTTCTGCTCATTTTTCTCCCTGTTGTGACATTTATGTATTTATTGTACCTCATTTTTTCACTCATATTTTAGTTCATATTTTTCCTTTGCTTATATTTCTCTAATTTTTAAAAACATTTTTATAACAAAAATCACAGAACACCAGTGGAATTCAGAGAGAAAAATCCAGCTCCTGGGAAATTGGTCCATTAGATGCATAAAAGATGCAAATAAGGAAAAGCAAAATATTAAATTCCTTGGTTATTGTTATGTATAATAGCTAAAATTAAAAGAGTGCTGGGTTCGGCCTAAATTAACAAAGCTCAGAAGTTAGTCTGTCTGATTGCATAGTACTAGCCTCAAAGCTACCCACAAAGAGGAATATTATACCAGGGCAACAAAAATGTACCCCTGAGACCTGTGCTTACCAAGAAGGTAGTCAACATGAGGGAATAACAAGACCAAATAACTATTGAAACCAGAGGAAGGATTTTTTTTCCTTCGTAGATCAGTATCATCAGCTTCCTGAGGAACCTGTACTAAAATGGATTGTAGAAGTAAATTATTTGGAAATAGTGTGTTTGGTTTTAAATGGTGCAGAGTGGATAAAATAGGTTCGGTTTGATACAGGAAACACAGCTCACTATTAAACAAATCACATATGTAATCCAGACACAAGGATGAGCATTTCTAAGAAGACAGCCAGCCTAGTGAACTGGATAGAAGCCATTATAAGATCAATTTACCTTGCAAAAGAGGACTGTCCAACTCCACCTATAAATGCCAGGTGGAACACCCCGGATAAAACATCTAATATGCTTCATATGCAAGCCATGGGGAACTGAAATTATGATGACATACATATTCACCAACTGAATATGATCATTACCTTGGTGATGAGAAATGCTTTAATTAAGAGGGCCCCTACCACATGGGCACCCAATGTGATACTACTCCTATTTTTCTCAAATAACCATTAATATAAAGCCTTATCAAATTTGCTGTCACAGATTTTTCATATGGGTCTTGCAAATACCAATAAAACATTTGATTATTTAACAAGAGCACGGAGAAAGGCAAAAGGGAGAGAAAAAGGACTCTCCTGAATGTGATGGCAGAATAAAAGGCTCCACTGGCCATCCTCCCTATAATAGGATCAATTTAAAAAATTACCTGGACTTGGGAAGGGGGACATCACACACCGGGGCCTCTCATGGGGAGGGGGAAGGGGGAAGGGATTGCATTGGGAGTTATACCTGATGTAAATGACGAGTTGATGGGTGCTGATGAGTTGATGGGTGCAGCACAGCAACATGGCACAAGTATACATATGTAACAAACCTGCACATTATGCACATGTACCCTAGAACTTAAAGTATAATAATAATAAAAAAATTTTTTAAAAATAAAAAAAAATTACGTAACAGAAAAAAAAACAAAAAACACCTTCATAACAACCGAAAATTAGGTGAGCTTTTTTAGTACTTATCTTTAACTTAGTATCACAGAAAGAGGCACTGAAGAGAGTGAAAAGAAAAAAAAAATGTTGAATCATTAACAAATCCCCACTCATGCCCAGCAGTGAGCAGTGGTGGCATGGTGATGAGAGTGTCTGTGTGTGCTAGGGAGGAAAGAGCACAGCAGTTTTAAGGCATTGAAATCAGCACTTTCCTGATAGAGCAGGAGGGAAAAGCTGAACGAACTCACCCAATGCCCTTACATGAAGGAAGTACTTAAACCAACCCTCACCAGAGGGGAATCACCATTCTCAGTCAGAACTTAAGTTTCTGCAAGCCTCACCACTGAGGGCTAAAGGGCTCTGAGTCTCTAAGTAAAATTTAAGGAAACAATAGGCCACTAGGACTGCAAATCTTAGGCAACTCCTGGTGCTGAAGTGAGACCTGTCAGAGTGTACTGGGGGTCACGTGATGTACTGAGACTCCAGCTGGGTTGACTAAGTGAATGCTGGCATCTCCCTCCCCCTAACCCCAGGATGCACAACTCAGAGCTCCAAAAGAGACCCCTTTCTTTCACTTGAGGAGAGGAGAGGAAAGGGAAAAGTAGTAAGATTTTATCTCAAGTCTTGAATATCTGCTCAGCCACAGCAAAATAGGCCATTAGTTAGAGTCACGAGGCCTCTGTTCAATGCTCTAACTCCTGGACAGCATGGCTAGACACACCCTACCCTGAAAGGGAACCCACTACCTTGAAGAAAGGGACCAAGATCTGAAAGTATTTATCATCTTCTAACTAAAGAGCCCTTGTGCCATGAATAACCAGTAATAATATCCAGGTAATACACCAAAGACCTTGGGTGAGTTTCTGAGACTTGATGGATTCAGGTGAGACTAAGAATATTTCCAGCTGTGCTGACTGTGAGGTGAAACTCCATCTGCTGGGAAAAACTGAGGGAAAAGTAAAAGGGAGTTTGTCTTGCACTGTAGGTACAGGTGGAGCCACAGGAAGGTAGATCATCAAAAAGGCTCTTAAGGTTCCTGATTCCAGGAGTTGATACTTGGATGGCATTTTTGGACCTGCCTTGGCCCAGAGGGAAGACACTGCTGTAAAGGGTGAGTCCCAGGCCAGGCAGCATTCACTGCAATCTGACTTAAGAGCCCTAGGTGTTTAAGGAAACATTGGTGGTAGTCTAGGAATACTCCTCATGGCCTGTGGTGGATATGAGGTGAGGCTCCTCTGCTTTTGGAAAGAAGAAAGAATAGTGAGAAGGACTGAATCCTGTAGTTTTAGTATAATATTTATATCTTTAGTAAGATATAAATAAAAACAAAACAAAAAAAGTTAAAAAAAGGGTGGATAAAGTTAATACATAGAGTTTTTATTAGTTTTCTGTTTGTTTATGCAAACAGTGTTAGTTCTTATAAGGTTAAAAAATGTGCTATAAGACAGTATTTGCAACCCTCACAGTAACCTCAAAGCAAAAATCGCATGATGGATACACACAAAAAAATAGTATAAAAGTAAAATACATCACCAGAGAAAATTACCCACAATAAAAAGAAAACAGGAAGGAAATAAAGAAGAAAGAGACCACAAGATAACCAGAAAACAAGTACCAAAATGCTAGGCATAAGTTCATTACTTATCAAAAATAACATTGAATGTAAATGAACTGAACACCAATCAAAAGACATAGTAATAATATATATAGACTAAATATAAATCAATACAAAGAGATATTTCATCCTAAAGAAAAACAAAAAAGAGCAGAAATAGCTATACTTCTATCGGACAAAACAGATTTCAAGATAAAAACTATCAGAAAAGAGAAAGAATGTCACTATGTAATAATAAAGGGTCAATTCAGCAAAAGAATATAATAATTTTAAATAATTATGCACTAACACTGGAGCACCTAGATATATAAAATAAATATTATTAGAACCAAGAGAAAGATAAGTAACAATAAAATAATAGCTGGAAATTTCAACACCCCATTTTTAGCATTGGACAGATCTCTCAGACAGAAAATCAACAAAGAAACATTGGACTTAAGCTGCACTGTAGAACAAGTGGAACCAATATATATTTACAGAAAATGTTATTCAACCGCTAAAGTATATACATTCTATCCCTTGGCACATGGATCATTCTAAAAATAGACCATATTTGCAGACAAAAAATGAGTCTTAAAACCCAAAAACATTGAAATAGTGTCAGATATCTTCTCTGACCACAATGTAATAAAACTAGAAATTGAAAGCAGAAGAAATTTTGGAATCTATACAAATACATGGAAATTAAACAATATGCTCCTAAATGAGTGGTGGGTAAATGAAGAAATTAAGAAGGAAATTGAAAAAATTCTTGAAACAAATTATAATTAAAGTACAACATACCAAAACCTATGGGATACAGCAAAAGCAGTACTGAGAGAAAATATTAAGGCTATAAGTGCCAACAACAAAAAAAAAAAAAGAAAAAAATTCAAATAAACATTCTGATGATGCATCTTAAAGAGTTAGAAAAGCAAAAGCAATCCAAACCAAAAATTGGTAGAAGAGAATAAATAAAACAACAGAAAAAAAAGAAATAAATTGAAGAAAACAATATAAAAGATCCATGAAATAAGAAGTTTTTTTTATTAAGTTATACAATATTGACAAACCTTTAGCCAGACCAACTAAGAAAAAAAAAGAAGATAAAAATGATTAAAATCAGAAAAAAAAGAGACATTACAATTGATACTGCAGAAATTAAAAGGATTATTAGTGGCTACTATGAGTAAGTATATTCCAATAAATTGAAAAACCTAGAAGAAATGGACTAATTTCTAGACACATACAACTTACCAAAAATTGAACTTGGAAGAAATTCAAAACATGAACAGACCAGTAACAAGTAATGAGATCAAAGCAATAATAAAATGTATCCGAGTAAAGAAAAGCCCAGGACCTGATTACTTCACTGCTGAATTCTACCAAATGTTTAAAGAACTAGTGCAAATTCCACTGAAAGTAATCCAAAAAATAGAGGAGGAAATACATTCAAAACCATACTATGAATCCAATATTTCTCTCATACCAAAACCAGACAAAGATACATCAATAAAATAAAACTACAGACCAATATCTGTGATGAATATTGTTGCAAAAATTCTCAACAAAATAGTATCAAACAGAATTCAGTAATACATTGGAACAATCATTAGTTGTGACCAAGTGGGATTTATCCCTGGGATGCAAGGATGATTCAATATATGCAAATTAATCAATGTGATACAATATATCAGTGGAATAAAGGATGAAAACCATACAATCATTTTAATCAATGCTGAGAAAGCATTTGGTAAAATTTAACATTCTATCATTTAAAAAAACCTTTGAAAACTGGGTATAGAAGTAACATATCTCGACATAATAAAAGCCATGTACAACAGAGCCACAGCCAATATCATACTCAATGGGGAAAACTGAAAGCCTTTCCTTTAAGATCTAAAACATGACAAGAAAGCCTACTTTCACTACTGTTACTCAACATAGTACTGGAAATTCTAGCTAGAGCAATCAGATAAGATGAAGAAATAAAGGCATCCAAACTGGAAATGAAATGAAAGAAGTAAAATCATTTTTCTTTCCAGATGATATAATCTTATATTTGAAAATAAAGACTCCACTCACACACACACAAAAATCATTATAACTGATGAACAAATTCTGCAAAGTTGCAGATAAACATCAACAAACAAAAATAAGTAGCATTTTTATATGCAAACAGTGAACAATCAGAAAATGAAATAAAAAATGAAATCCCATTTACAATAGCCAGACATAAAATAAAATACTGAGGAATTAGCCAAAGAAGTGAAATATCCTTATAATAAAAACTATAAAACACTGATGAAAGTAATTGAAAAGGACACCAAAAATTGAAAAATATTCTATCTTCATGGATTGGAAGAATCAATATTATTAAAATGTCCATACTATCCAAAGCAATCTATAGATTCAATCCAATCCTGATTAAATAACAGGCACATTCTTCACAGAAATAGAAAAGAACATTTTTAAAATTTAATTTTAAATTTTAAAATTTAAATGGAATTACAAAAGACCCAGAATAGCCAAAGCTATCCTAAGGGGGAAAATAAAGCTGAAGGAATTGCATTACCTGACATCAAATTATTCTACTGAGCTATAGTAACTAAAAAGCATGGTACTGGCATAAAAAGAGACAAATAGACCAATGGAAAAGAATAGAGAACTCTGAAACAAATCCGCACGCCTACAGTGAATTCATTTTTGAGAAAAGTGTAAAGAACATACACTAGGGAAAAGATAGTCTCTTCAATAAATGGTAGCAGGGAAACTGAATATTTATATACAAAAGAATAAAGCTAGACGCTTGTCTCTCACCATACACAAAAATCAAATCAAAATGAATTAAAGACTTAAATGCAAGACCACAAACTATGAAACTACTACAATAAAACTTTGGAGAAACTCTTTCGGATGTTAGTTTGGGCAAAATATGTTTGAAAAATATCCCATGACCACAGGTTATCAAAGCAAAAATGAACAAAGTTAATTACAAAAGTTAAAAAGCTTCTGCACAGCAACAGATACAATTTAAAAAGTGAAAAGGCAACCTAAATAATGGGAGAAAATATTTGCAAACTAGTCATCTCACAAGGGATTGATTAATAACCAGAACATATGAGGAGCTCAAACAACTCTAAAAAAAAATCTAATAGTTTGATTTTTTTAGAAAATGGAGCAGAAGATTAAAATAGACATTTCTCAAAAGAAATAAAATGGCGCATAGGCATTTGAAAAGGTGCTCAGTATCACTGATGATCAGAGAAACGCAAATCAACACAAATCAAAACTACAATGAGATATTATCTCAGCCTAATTAAAATGGCTTATATCCAAAAGACAAGCAATAGCAAATTCTGTCAAGGATGTGGAGAAAAGGGATCTCTCAAACACTGTTGGTGGGAATGTAAATTGGTACAACTGCTATGGAGAATAGTTTTGAGTTTCCTCAAAAAAGTAAAAATAGAGCTTCCATATACTCCAGTAATTGCATTACTGGGTATATACCAAAACAAACAAAATTATTATATTGAAGAGATATTTACACTCCCATGTTTGTTGTAGCACTGTTTATAATAGTTAAGATTTTGGTAAGTTACACGAGGAAGTGGCTCAAATGCCCATGTTCCCCATTCCTGCCAATCTGCCTTCTCTCCCTGAGCTTGCACCCATGGTCTCATGGGGAGTTCCCCATGATCAGTTGACAAAGAAAGGGAAGACAAGGGTCTGGTTTACAGATGGCTCTGCATGATATGCAGGCACCACCCAAAAGTGGACAGCTGCAGCACTACAGCACCTTTCTGTAACATCCCTGAAAAACAGTGGGGAAGGGAAATGTTTCTGGTGTGCAGAACACTGAGTAGTGCACCTGGTTACACAGTTTGGAAGGAAAATGAGAGAAGAATTCAGTCAATGGTCTGGCTGAATGATCAGGGACTTTGAAGAAGCATGATTGGAAAATTAGTGACAAATAAACTTGGGGAGGAGGTACCTGGATGGATGTCTCTGAGTGGTCAAAAACTGATAAGATATTTGTATTTCAGTGCTCACCAAAGGATGACATCAGCAGAGAAGTATTTTAATAATCAAGTGGACAGAATGACTTGTTCTGTGGACACCACACAGCCTCTTTCCCCAACAACTCCTGTCATTGCCCAGTAGGCCCATGAACAAAATGGCCATGCTGGTAGTGATGGAAGTTATGCATGGGCTTAGCAACATGGACTTCCACTCACTAAGAGTGACCTGGCTATGGCCACTGCTGAGTGTCAGATTTCCCAGGAGCAGAGACCAACACTGAGCCCTCCATATGGCACAATTCCTCTGGGTGCTCACAATTCCTCTGGCAAGCTACTTGGTGGCAGGATGATTATTTTGGACATCTTCCTTCAGGGAAGGAGCATCAGCTTGTCCTCACCAGAATAGACACTAAGTCTGGATATGGGTTTCCGTATTCTGCAGGCAATGCTTCTGACAAGAGTACCATCTGTGGACTCACGGAATGCCGTATCTACCATCATCATATTCCACGTAGCATTGCCTCTGACCAAGGCACTCACTTTATGGCTAAAGAATTGAATTGAAGCAGTGGGCTTGTGCTCATGGATTTCACTGGTTTTACCATTTTCCCCATCACCCTGAAGCAGCTGGTTTGATAGAACGGTGGAATTACCTTTTGAAGTCACAATTACAATGCCAACTAGGTGACAGTACTTTGTAGGGCTGGGGCAAAGTTCCCAAGAAGGCTGTGTATGCTCTGAATCAACATCCAATATATCACCATTTTTCCCATGCCCAGGATTCACTGGTCCGGGAATCAAGGGGTGGAAGTGGAAGAGTCACCACTCACCATAACCCCATTTTTGGTTCCTGTTCCCATGACATTAGGTTCTGCTGGTCTAGAGGTCTTAGTTCCAGAGGGAGGAATGCTGCCACAGGAGACACAACAGTATTTCTATTAAACTGGAAGTAAGATTGCCACCTGGACACTTTGGGCCCCTCCTACCTCCAAGTCAACAGGCTAAGAAGGGAGTTACAGTATTGACTGGAGTGATTTATTTATTTATTTATTTATTTATTTATTTATTTATTTATTATTATTATTATTATAGTTTAAGTTCTAGGGTACATGTGCATAACGTGCAGGTTTGTTACATATGTATACTTGTGCCATGT
>NW_012108597.1:1047083-1055991 GCF_000951045.1 Mandrillus leucophaeus
GAACTACAAACCACTGCTCAGTGAAATAAAAGAGGACACAAACAAATGGAAGAACATACCATGCTCATGGATTGGAAGAATCAATATCATGAAAATGGCCATACTGCCCAAGGTTATTTATAGATTCAGCATCAGTTGAAACAATCACATAGTTTTTGTTCTTCATTCTGTTGATATGTTGTATTACGTTGATTGATTTGCATATATTGAACCCTCCTTGCATCCCTGGGATAAATATCACTTGGTCATTATGAATGATATTTTCTATCTGTTATTGAAATGGTTTGTTATTGAATTTGGTTTGCTAGAATTTGTTGAGAATTTTTATATCGATATTCATTAGTTATATTAATCTATGGTTTTCTTTTTATGATCTGTCTCAGTCTGATTTTATCATTAGGGTAATATTGGCCTTTTACAACAAATTTAGAAGTATTCCCTACTCCTCTATTTCTGAGAATAGTTTGAGTGGAATTGGTATTATTTACTCATTACATGTTTGGTAGAATTCAGTAGGGAAGCCATTGAATCCCAGGTTTCCTTAACTTGGAGAATTTTTATTATAGTTTTCATCCCATTACTTCGTATGTGTCTTTTCAGGATTCGGATTTCTTTATAATTTAATCTTGGTAGGTTGTATGTGTCTAGAAATTTATGCATTTTTTTCTAGGATCTTCAATTTATTTGCATGTAGTTACTCATAGTAACCAATAATAATATTTTGAATTTCTACTGTATTGGTTGTAATATCTATGTTTTTACCTCTTATTTTATTTATTTCAACTTTCTTCTGTTTTCTTAGTCCAGCTAATAATGGTTTGTCAATTTTGTTTATCTTTCTGAAAAACAAACTTTTTGTTTCATTGGCCACTTTTATTGCTTTCTTCATTTTAATTTTATTTATATGTGCTATGATCTTTATTATTTAGTTTCTTCTACAAACTTTGGGTCTGGTTTGCTCCTACTTTTCTAGTTAATTTGAATTATTTCATTGTTTATTTGAAGTTTCTCTTCTCTCTTGATATAAACTTTTAGCTCTAAACTTCCCTCTTAATACTTTTTTATTGCCTTATCTCAGATGTTTTGTTGTGTTTCTGTTATCAGCTGTTTCAAGAATTTTTAAAATTTTCTTCTTAATTTCTTTATTGACCCACTGATCATTCAGGAGCATATTGTTTAATTTTGATGTGATTTTGTCGTTTCCAAAATTCCTCTTATTATGGATTTGTTGTTTTATTCCATTGTAGTCAGAGAAGATGTTTGATATTATTTCAATTTTTGAATATTTTAAGACTCATTTGGTGACATAATATATGGTCTATTTTTGAGAATGATCCATGTTCTCAGGAGAAAAATGTGCATTCTGTAGCAGTTGGATAAAATGTTCTGTAAATATCTATTAGGTTTATTTGGTTTATAGAGCAGATTAAGTATGATGTTTGTTTGTTAAGTTCCTGTGTGGAAGGTCTCCCCAGTGCTGAAATTGGGTTGTTAAAATGTCCAACTATTATTGTATTATGGTCTATTTCTCTCTTTAGCTATAATATTTGCTTTATATGTGTAGGTTCTCCAGTGTGGGGTGCATATATATTTACAATTATTAAATGCTCTTGCCTAATGGGCCCTGCCAAGACCAGCTAGATCTTGGATACCCTAACCCAGTGATGTTAGAGGAATTAAAGACACACACAGAAATATAGAGTGTGGAGTGGGAAATCAGGGGACTCACAGCCTTCAGAGCTGACAGCCCCAAACACAGATTTACCCACATATTTATTGACAGCAAGCCAGTGATAAACATTGTTTCTGTAGATTATAGGTTAACTAAAAGTATTCCTTATGGGAAACAAAGGGATGGGCTCTGGCTAGTTATCTGCAGCAGGATCATGTCCTTAAGGCACAGATCGTTAATGCCATTGTTTGTGGTTTAGGAACACCTTTAAGCGGTTTTCTGCCCTGGGTGGGTCAGGTGTTCCTTGCCCTCATTCCAGTAAACCCACAACCTTCATCATGGGCATCATGGCCACCACGAACATGTCACAGTGCTGCAGAGATTTTGTTTATGGCCAGTTTTGGGGCCAGTTTATGGCCAGATTTGGGGGCCTATTCCCAACAGGCCCCTATATCACTGTATAGCAACCTTCTTTGTCACTTCTTACAGTTATTTTTTTCTTTGAATCTATTACGTTTTTTGTAAATATAACTACTACTGCTGCTCTTTTCGGTTTCCATTGACATGGAATATCTTTGTCCATCCCTTTATTTCCAGTCTATGTGTGACTTTGTATGTGATGTGCATTTCCTGTAGGCAATAGATCATTGGGTCTTTTTCTTTATCCATCTAATCACTCTATGTGTTTTGATTGGAGAGTTTAGCCCATTTACATTCAATATTGTTATTGATAAGTACAGACTTACATCCAACTTTTTATTATTTGTTTTCTGGTTGTTTCATGGTCTACTCTTCCTTCTTTCTTTCCTTATTTTTTTCTTTTAGTAAAGATTATTCTCTGTAGTGATATATTTTAATTATTTTCCTTTTATTTTTTGTGTATTTTTTGGAATGTTTTTCGATTTGAAGTTGAAATGAGGCTTACAAATACTATTTAATAACCCATCATTTTAAATTGATTGCATAAAAAAAAACAAAGAGAAATCTAATAAAATTTCTATATTTTAACTGCATTTCCCCAGGTTTTTATTTGTTGTTGTTTATTGTTGTTGTTGATATTTGTATCTTGTTGTAGAGTTTATGTCTTGAAAAGTTGTTGTAGTTATTTTTTTTGATTCATTTATCTTTTAGTTTTTCTACTTAAGATGAGTAGTTTATACATCTCAAGCAGTGTCATGATAATCTGTGTTTTCCTCCGTACTTAATATTTTCAGTAAGTTTTGGAACTTCAGATGTTTTCCTGTTGTTCATTAACAATCTTTTCTTTTAGATTGAATATTTCCCATTAGAATTTCTTGTAAGGGGCTGGACACGGTGGCTCTCGCCTGTAATCCCAGCACTTTGGGAGGCTGAGGTGGGTGGATCATGAGGTCAGGAGGTCAAGACCAGCCTGGCCAACATAGTGAAACCCCGCCATTACTAAAAATACAAAAAATTAGCTGAGCGTGGTGGTGGGCACCTGTAATCCCAGCTACTCAGGAGTCTGAGGCAGGATAATTGCTTGAACACAGGAAGCAGAGGTTGCAGTGAGCTGAGATCACACCATTGCACTGCAGCCCAGGTGACAGTGTAAGATTCCATCTAAAAAAAAAAAAAAAAAAAAAATTCTTGTAGGGCAGGTCTGATGACATCCCTCAGCTTTTGTTGGTCTGGAAAAGTCTTTATTCCTCCTTCATATTCAAATAATATTTTCAACAGGTATAGTATTTTAAGATAAAAATTTCTTTTTCTTCAACACTTTAAATATGACATGCTACTGTCACCTGGCCTGTAAGGTTTCCATTGAGAAGTCTACCGTCAGAAGTATTGGCACTCCATTGTATATCATTTGTTTCTTTTCTCTTGCTTCTTGGGAGTTTGATTATTAAATGAATTAAGGTAGTCTACATTGGGTTAAATCTGCTGGTGTTCTATAAGCTTCTTGTACTTGAATATTAATATATTTCTCTAGGTTTGAGAAGTTTTCTTCTAAAATTCTTTTGAATAAATGTTCTACACCTATCTCTTCCTCTCCCTCTTGTTTAAGGCCAGTAACTCTGATATTTGCCCTTTTGAGGCCACTTTCTCCGTCTTATAGAAATGCTTAATTCTCTTTACCTTGTCTTTGTCTCCTCTTTGTATTTTCTAATAGTCTCTCTTCAAGCTCACTAATTCTTTCTTCTGCTTGATAAATTCTGCTACTGAGATACCCAGATGCATTTGTTAGTATGTCAATGGCATTTTTACTCCAGAATTTCTGTTTGATTTTTTAAAATTATTTTGATTTCTTTGTCAAATTTATCTGATAGAATATTGAATTCCTTCTCTGTGTAGTCTTGAATTTATTGTCATTTCCTCAAAAGAATTATTCTGAATTATTTGTCTACAAGGTCACAAATATCTGTCTCTCCAGGATTTCTCCTTAGTGCCTTATTTAGTTTGTTTTTGATGCTGTGTTTTCCTGTGTGGTCATGATGTTTGTAGATGTTTGCTAGGATTTGAACATTCACTGAAAATTAGCTATTTATTGTAGTCTTTGCAGTTTGGGCTTGTTTGCACCTGTGCTCCTTGGAAGGGCTTTTCAGGTACTCAAAGGTACTTGCATGTTGTAATATTAGTGATATATATATATATATATCATGGAGCAACTTAAGCTCAGTAATGCTGTGATTCTTGCAGACTCATAGGGGTGCCTCATTTGACATCTTTCTTGATATGTGGAAAAATTCTCTGGATCACTATTTGAAAGCTCTTGCCTTTTCCATTACTTTTCCATTACTTCTTTCCAAACATACAGATTATCTTTGTGTTGAGTCACCTAGAGCTGGGGGAGGGGTGACACAAGCCCCCCTGTAGCCAGCAATACTGGTACCAAGGCCCGCTGTAACCACTTTGTGGCTACCACATATGTTTGCTCAAGGTCCTAGGGCTCTACTTGTAAGAAGTGCTGAAACCAGTCAGTCTTAATGTTCTTCTCTTCAGGGCTGTGAGTTCCTCCAGGCCTCACGCAGGTTCAGAGGTGCCATCCTGAAACCAGGGACTAGAACCAAAAACCTTAGAAATCTACCTGGTTCTCTCTTTAACTGCAGCTAAACTGGCACTCAAATTACAAGATAAAGTATTTCCCATTCTTACTACTCCTTTCCATGGGCAGAGAATCCTCTCCCCATGGCCACCACCAGCACAGGCCCAAGAGAGTATTGCTAGACTGATGCTGATATTCACTTAAGGCCTAAGGGCTCTACAGTCAGCTTGTGTTTAATGTCGACAGGCCTGAGACTCACACTATAGGACAGTGGGTTGCTCTCTCATCCAAGAAAGGTCTGTAAATACTCTCCCAGAGTCAAGGTCTGGAATCAACGTCCCCAAGAGCCTTCTTGGTGCACTACCCACTGTTGCAAAGTTGGCACTTGAGGTGCAATACTAAGCTCCCATTACTGTTCCTTCTGCTGTTCTAAAGCAGGAGTGTCTCATCACAGCCATCTTACTGTGAATGTACTGGCTCTTACATGAAGCCAGCATGACTCAGAGTCTCACCCAAGACCCATGGTATGCTACCTGGGTATTTCTGCTGGATATTCAGGGCCCAAGGATCCTTTATTAAGCAGATGGTGAATTCTGTCAGGATTGGGCCCTTCCCTTCAAGACAGTACCTTCTCCTCTGGCCCAGGGTGCTTCTATTATAGACATATATTGGAGCTGGTGCCTGGAAAACAGGCCTCACAAGGCTGTCTAGTGTCCTATCCTGCTGTAGCTGAGCTGGTATCTTACTTGGAAGAAAAAGGCCATTTTATTTATTCCTCTCATAACCTCAAGTGGAAGAAATGAATCTTTTTTTGTGTGGTTTGTGCTGTACTGCCTGGAATTAAGAGAGAGGTGGTTCAAGCAATTCTTTGGCCTCCGTGTCTCACAAGGTGATTTGTCCCCTAAGTCCACTGGCTCTGAGCAGAGCTCAGCACAAAGGCATGCCTAGGATTTGTAGTCCTTGTGGCCCAGACTGCCTTTAAGGTTTATTTAGATCCCCAAAACACTTTAGCCTATGGTGGTGAGGTTTGTTGAAACTGAATCCTGACTCATGGGATGGGCAATTCCCTCTTTGCAAGGGCTCATCTAAATGATGTCTGCATGAGTATCTCCTTAGTCCAGTCCAGTTTTTCTTTCTGCCATGACAGGTATATTAGTCTATTTTCATGACACTGATAAAGATATATCTGAGAGTGGGCAATTTACAAAAGAAAGAGGTTTAATGGACTCACAGTTTCACGTGGCTGGGGAGGCCTCACAATCATGGTGGAAGGTAAAAGGCACATCTCACATGGCAGCAGACAAGAGAAAAAGCTTGGGCAGGGAAACTCTTATTTATAAAACCATCAGATCTCGTGAGACTTAGTCACTATCACAAGAACAGCATGGGAAAGAACCACATCCATTATTCAATTACCTCCCACCAGGTCCCTCACATGATACATGGGAATTTTGGCAACTACAATAAAAAATGAAATTTGGGTGGGGTCACAGCCAAACCATATCTGCAGAGCAGCTTTGAGTTTCAGATTTCATCTCCACTTCTCATGGCCACTGCCAGAACATGGGAAAGAGATGGTGTTGACATTTCATGATGGCCTTTTTCTACCCTCTTCAGTGCCTATTTTAGGGATATGAAGTTAAAATCAGGTACTGTGATGGCTCACCTGATTTTTAATTCTTATGAAGGTGTTTTTGTGTAGAGAGTTGTTTAATTTGGTGTTCCTGATAGGGGAATAATTGGTAGAATCTTCTATTTGGTCATCTTGTTTTGCCCCCTCTTTCCTTTTGTTCATTTTGGGTTAAATTTTGTATGTGCATAGGGTAAGAATTCAACTTTACATTTTTGCTTATGGATATTGAGTTTTCCCAGTTCAATTTCTTGGAAAGGGTGTTGCTTTTCTCATGTAATAGTCCTACTTAAAATTTATTTTGCTTTTTTTTATTTGTATATTAGTTTATTTCATCACATTTGGAACATTTTCAACCATTATTTCTTCAAATAAGCTCTCCATATCTTTCTTTGTTCTTATTTTAGTATTCTCATAATGTATATACTGGTCCACTTGATGGGGTCCTGTAAGTCCCTTAGGCTATTTTCATTTTTTTTTAAATCATTTTGAAAATTATTCCTCGGCTGGGCATGGTGGCTCACACTTATAATCCCAGGAGGCTGAGGCAGGAGAATCACTTGAACCTGGGAGGCGGACATTGTAGTGAGCCAAGATCGTGCCATTGCGCTCCAGTCTGAGCAACAGAGCAAGACTCCGTCTCAAAAAAAAAAAAAATATATTCCTGGAGTACCTTGTCCTAAGTTAACCAATTCGTACCTTTGCAAATCTGCTCTTTATGCCCTCTAATTAGTTTTTTTATATGGTTATTGTATTTTTCAATTCTATAATTTGTTTTATTCTTTTTAATAATTTTTCTTTGTGGGTATTATATTTTGTTCCCATTTTTTTCTGGTTTTCTCTATTCCTTTGTTTATATTTTCCTTTTGCTTCAAATGTGTAGCATATTCCAGACCATTGCTTTAGAGTCTTTTTATTGTATATACAATGTCTATGGGGTTCTTTTCTGTATCTTGTCCATGTTCATTTAAGGACAGTTTTGGAAATTTAATTTGTTCCTTGATGTGGGCCATGGGTTTTGTTGTTGTTGTTGTTGATTTTTTGCATACCTTGTGAATTCTGTTTAAAAGTACATATTCAAAAAAAACAGCTACCTTTTTTAGCCTTTCTATGCTTAGCAGGGAATGTTCTGAGTCTTGGAATTAGCCTAGTGATAAGGCTTGAGTTCTTCTCAGTTCCTTTTTGTACATCCTTGATGTCAGGACTAGTGTGAGCTTTTTCATTAATTTTTCTCACATATATTGCTGCTTTTAAATATGCCAATTCATCAGTGTGTCTCCACCTACAGACTCATGGCCTTAGATATTATCTTTCATCCCTTTTTAATAATCTCTTTCCCTAGGCACCTGTAGGTCGGCAGTTTCTTTGCAGCTTTCATCTGCTGTGCCATATTCTAATGCCTTCTACAGTTCTTGCCAGCCTGAGATTCACAGTATGTTACATTTCTTTGTCTGAGTTACAAGTAAGGCAAAAGATAAAACTTGGGTAGTTCACATATAGGTTAGAACCATGTAAATAAGTTTTTGCTTTGTTTCTTTCCATCAAAGAATGGAAATAAAATTCGAGCAGTTTTTTTTTTTTCTCAAATATGGTTCTGTGGACATGGTAGAGAAGGAGTAAGTATAAATTCACCACATTGTTTAGTATTTTGAACGTGGCTTTTTTGTGGGCCTTTGCTTGATTGCTCTAAATGTTTGTTTGGTTGCCGGAACTAGAATAATGTTATTTTAGCCAATCTTTAGAAGATAATATTTCTCTATGAGAGCAAAGAATTGAAGATTACTAGTCCTCCATCATGTTAATAACATTCAGATATGTCAAACATCTAAGAAACGCCTACCTTGTGTTCCACTGCAGTAGTACTATTTCTATTCTGACCAGAAATATACCAGGGCTTCAATTTCTGCACATCTCCGTACACTTTTTAAAAAATTTTAATTTAAAAAATAATTGTAAGTTGGGCATGATAGCTCACACCTGTAATCCCGTAACTTTGTGAGGCTGAAGTAGGCAGTTAGCTTGAGCCCAGGAGTTTGAGACCAGCCTAGGCAACATGCAGAAACCCTGTCTCTACAAAAGTACACAAATTAGCCAGGCACGGCAGCATGTGACTATACTTCCAGCTACTTCAGAGGTTGAGGCAGGTTAATTTATTGAGTTTGGTAGGTTGACACTGCAGTGAGCTATAATTGCACCACTGCACTCTAGCCTGGGCAACAGAGCAAAACCCTGTGTCAATTAAAAATAATAATTACTCCCCCTCCCCTGCATCCTCGCCGCTCTCCCTCTCTCCTCGCCCGCTGGGTGGTGAAGTTGGGTGGATGGCAGCAAACCGGCTCTGCTAGAGGACCAAGCCACCCAGCCCCGCTCCCCTGGACCCATGGGCGCGCTGCCCACATCTCCAGGCGACCGGAAAAAATTTCCTGGGGGCGGAGCAAGATGGCCGAATAGGAACAGCTCCAGTCTCCAACTCCCAGCGTGAGCGACACAGAAGACCGGTGATTTCTGCATTTTCAACTGAGCCTCTGCTGCTGACACCCAGGCAAACAGGGTCTGGAATGGACCTCAAGCAATCTACAACAGACCTACAGCTGAGGGTCCT
>NW_012108597.1:1061275-1076730 GCF_000951045.1 Mandrillus leucophaeus
TAACAAACCTGCACGTTATGCACATGTACCCTACAACTTAAAGTATAATAATAATAAATAAATTAAAAAAATAATAATAATAATAATAATTAAAAAATGTAGTTGTCTTAAAATGTAAAAAATAACAACTGAATTTTATGTTTATTTTAATTAATCTGGTAATTAATAAAGTTTACCATCCTTTCAAATGCCATTACTCACTGTCTTTGGAAAAATGTCTATTCAAGGTCTTTGACCATTAATTTCTATTTTTTCCCACCTTGTATTTTAGACTCAGGCGGCACATATGCAAGTTTTTTACAAGGGTCAACTGCTTGTCGTGGGAGTTCCAGGTACAGATTAGTTTGATACCCAGGTAGTAAGCATGGTACCTGACAGAGTTTTTCGATCCTCACGCTCCTCCCACCCTCCATCCTCAAGTAGGTGCTGATGTCCATTGATTTCTCCTCTGTGTTCATGTATACTCAAATTTTACTTCCCATGTATAGGTGAGAACATATGGTAATGTTTTTTGTTGTTGTTGTTTCTGCACTAATTCACTTAGAATAATGGCCTTCAGTTCCATCCATGTCACTGCAAAGAACATGATCTTATTTTTATGGCTTCATAGTATTCCACAATGTATATGTACTGCATTTTTATGCAATCCACCATTGATGAGAAGCTATGTTGATTTCATGTCTCTGTTATTATGAATAGTGCTGCCATGAATATAAGTGTAAATGGGCCTTTATGATAAAACTATTTATATTTCTTTGGATATATACCCAGTAATGGGATTGCTTGGTCAAATGGTAATTCTGTTTTAAGTTCTTGGAAAACTCTCCAAACTACTTTCCACAGTGGGTGAAGTAATTTACATTCCCACCAGCAATGGATAAGCATTTCTTTTGTTCTGCAACCTCACCAGCATTTGTTATCTTTTGACATTGAAATGATATGTCATTGTGATTTTGAGTTGTATTTTATTAATAATTAGTGATGCTGAGCATTTTTAAGATTTTTGTTGACTGTATGTGTGCTTTTATTAGAGAAGTGTCTGTTCATGTACTTTGTCCATTTTTAATAAATTTTTTTATTGTAAATTTATTTAATTTCCTTATGGTTTTGAACACTGGACCTTTGTCAGATTCATAGTTTGCAAATATTTTGTCACATTCTGTATGTTGTCTGTTCACTATGTTGGTAGTTTCTTTTGCTGTGCAAAATGTCTTCAGTTTAATTAGGTCCCACTTGTCAATGTATGCTTTTGTTGCAATTGCTTTTAGCATTTTCATCATGAAATCTTTGTCAGAGCCTATATTCGGAATGAAATTTTTATTAATAAATTTTTTCTAAGGTTTTTACAGATTTAGGTTTTATATTTAAGTTTTCAATCCATCTTGAGTTTATTTTTGTATATGGTAAAACAAAATGGTCCAGTTTTACTGTTCTGCATCTAGCTAGTCAGTTATCACAGCACCATGTACTGAATAGAGAAATTTTTCTATATTGAATATTTTTGTCAACGTTTTCATAGATCAGATGGTGGTAGTTGTGTGGCTTTATTTCTGAGTTCTCTTGCCTTTTCTATTGTTCTGTATGTTAGCTTTTGTATCAGTGTCATGCTGTTTGGTTACTACAGCCTCATAATATGATTTGAAGTTAGGTAGTGTGATGTATCCAGCTTTAGTCTTTTTATTTAAAATTGCCTAGCCTATCCAGGCTTCTTTTTGGTTCCATGTGAATTTTAGAATAGTATTTTTCTAATTATGCAAATAATGTAATTGATAATTTGATAGGAACAGCAATGAATCTGTGAATTGCTCTGGACAGTATGACCATTTTAACAATATTGATTCTTTCTGTCCATGAGAATGGAATGTTCTTTTCATACTTTTGTGTCATCTCTCATTTGTTTCATCATTGTTTTGCAATTCTCATTGTAGAGACTTTTTACCTCCTTGCTTGACTGTATTCTGAGGTATTTTATTCTTTGTGGGGGTTATTGTGAATGGGATTGCATTCTTGATTTGGCTCTCAGCTTAAACATTGTGTATTTCTATACATCTACACCTACAATGTTGATGTATAGAAATGCTGCTGATTTTCGTGCATTAATTATATATCGTAAAACTTTGCAGAAGTATTTTACAAGATCTAGGAGATATTTTTTAAAAAAGAGTCTATGAGGTTTTCTGGGTATATAATTATACTGTCAGTGAAGAGAGATACTTTGAGTTCTTCTCTTTCTATTTGCATACCTTGTATTTACTTTTTTGCCTAATTGGTCTGGCTAAGGCTTCCATTACTATGTTTAATAGTAGTGGTGGGAGAGAAATTTTTGCCTTCCTATAGTTCTCAAGGGAAATGCTTTCAGCTTTGTCCATTTAGTATGATGTTTGCTGAATGCATGTCATAGATGGCTCTATTATTTTGAGGTATGTTTTTTCAATGACTAGTTTTCTCATTGTTTCTAATGTAAAGAGATGTTGAATTTTATCAAAAGCTTTTTTGTGTTAATTGAGATTATCATGTGGTTTTTGTTTTTAGTTCTGTTTGTGTGATGAATCACATTTATTGATTTACATGTTTAACTCAGCTTTTATATCAAGACTAAAGCTTTTTTGGTTGTGTTGGATTAGCTTTTTGATATTCTGCTGAATTCAGTTTGCTAGTATTTTGTGAGGATTTTTGCATCCAGGTTCATCAGGAATATTAGTCCAAAATTTTCTTTTGTATTTGTTTCTCTGACAGATTTTGGTATGAGAATATTACTGGCCTCATAGAATAAGTTTGAGAGGATTTTCTTACCCCCAAAATTTCTAGTAATTTTAGTAGTACTTGATACCAGCTATGGATTATATGACTGGCAAATTTTGATTGTGAATATGTCTGGTCCAGGGCTCTTTCCTGTTTGTAGGCTTTTTCTTACTGATTCAACTTTACAGCTCATTATTGTTCTGTTCAGGGTTTCAGTTTCTTCCTGGTTCAATATAAGGAGATTGTATGTTTCCATAAATTTATCAGTTTCTTGTAGGTTTTCTAGTTTTTGTTATTTGTAAGAACCTTTGAGGGATTTTTGTGTTTCTAAGGGGTCAGTGGTAATGTCTTTTTATTATCATTTCTGATCGTTTTTTCTTGTATATTCTCTCATTATATTAGCCTAGGTAGCATTCAATCAATATTATTTATCATTTCAAAGAAACAACCTTCAGTTTTATTAATTTTTATATTGCTTTTTACGTCTCAATTTTATTCAGTCCAGTTCTGATTTTGGTTGTTTATTTCATTTTTATTTCTTTGACTCCTTAACCTTAAGTTAATGTGAGTCCTTATGTATGAAGTGAGTCTCTTAAATACAGCAGATGTTTGGTTGGTGAATTTATATTCATTTTGCCATTCTGTATGTTTTAAGTGGAGTATTTAGGCCATTTAGATTCAAAGTTAGTATTGACATATGAGGTACTATTCTATTCATTGTGCTAGCTATTGCGTGAATGTCTTTTTTAAAATCGTGTTGTTGTTTTATAGTTCCTGAGATATTTATGCTTTAAGGAGGTTCGATTTTGGTGTATTTCAAGGATTTGTTTTAAAATGTAGAGCTCCTTTGAGCATTTCTTGTACTGCTAGCTTGACAGTGGTGAATTCTCTCACCATTTATTTTTGTAAAAAAGACTTCATCTTTCCTTCATTTATGAAGCTTAGTTTCTCTGAATACAAAATCCTTGGCTGATAACTGTTGTGTTTTAGGAGACTCAAAATAAAACCCCAATTTCTTCTAGGTTGTAGAGTGTCTGCTGAGAAATATGCTGTTAGTCTCACAGGTTTTCCTTTATATGTTACCTGTGGCTTTTGCCTCACGACTCTTAAGATTCTTTCCTTCATCCTGACTTTAGGTAACCTGATGACTATGTGCCTATGAAATAATTTTTTGTGATGAATTTCCTGGTTATTCTTTGAGCTTCTTGTATTTGGATGTCTAGATCTCTGGCAAGGCCAGGTAAGTTTTCCTTGATTATTCCCTGAAATGTGTTCTCCAGACTTTTAGATTTCTCTTCATTCTTGGGAGCACCAATTATTCTTAGACTTGGTTATTTAACACAATCTCAAAATTCTTGGTGGCTTTGTTCATTTATTTTATTTTTTTTTCTTTGTCTTTGCCACGTTGGGTTAATTTGAAAGGCTTGTCTTCAAGCTCTGAACTTCTTTCTTTTACTTGTTCGATTCTATTGCTGAGATATTCCAGTGTATTTTGCATTTCTCTCAGTGTGTCTTTCATTTCCAGAAGTTGTGATTGGTTTTTATTTATGCTATCTATTTGTCTGGAGATTTTTTCATTTCTATCCTGTATTTTTTAAATTTATTTATTTTATTTTATTTATTTTATTATTATTATTTTTTTACATGGAGTCTCGCTCTGTCACCAGGATGGAGTGCAGTGGCGTGATCCCAGTTCACTGCAACCTCTGCTTCCTGGGTTCAAGCAATTCTCGTGCCTCATCCTCCTGAGTAGCTGGGACTGCAGGCATGCACCACCACACCCAGCTAATTTTTGTATTTTTAGTAGAGACCGGATTTCACCATGTTGGCCAGGATGGTCTCAATCTCTTGACCTCATGGTCCGTCTGCCTCGGCCTCCCAAAGAGCTGGGATTACAGGCATGAGCTACCATGCCTGACCTATTTTTTGTATTTCTTTAAGTTGGTATTCACCTTTCTCTGATGCCTTCTTGAGTAGCTTAGTAGTCAACTTTCTGAATTCTTTCTCTGTAAGTTAAAAGATTTCTTCTTGGTTGGATCCATTACTGGTGAGCTAGTGTGATATTTTGGACATGTTAAAGAACACTATTTTGTCATTTACCAGAATAGTTTTTTCTTGTTCCTCCTTATTTGAGTAGGCTTTCAGAGAGAAGATCTGGGGCTCAAGTGCTGTTTTTCAGATTCTTTCATCTTGTGGGGTGCTCCCTTGATGTGGTGCTCTCCCCCTTTCCCTAGGGACGGGACTTCCTGAGAGTCCAGTGATTGTTCTTTCTCTTCTGGGTATAGCCACCAAGCAGTGCTACTGGGCTCTGGGCTGGCACTAGGGAGTATCTCCAAAGAGTCCTGTGATAGAATCCACCTGCATATCTCTCAGTCATGGGTACCAGTAACTGCTGTGGTGGAGGTAGCAAGAAAGAGAAGTGTACTCTGTGAAGGTCCTTGGTTTTAGTTTTGTTTAGTGTGCTGGTTTTATGATGGTTGGCCTCCAGCCAGCAATTGATGCTTTCAAAAGAGCATCAGTTGCAGTAGTATATGAAGAATACAAGATCGACCTAGGGTCACCTGCATAAGTCTTTGAATTTCTCAGGCGTTGGGTGGGGCCATTGAACTACCATGAGATTAGCAGGCTTGGAGAATGGGTATCCCTGACCATACTACACTGCAGCTATTTCTGCTAAACTGTCTGGGCTTTACATAGGCTAAAGTTTTGTTCCTGCCAACTCTTCAAGCAGCTCCTCCATCTAGCTTAAATGTCTATGGGAATCTTATGATTCCCTGCAGTTAGAATTCTGGAAATCTGTGGAAAGAGTGGACCATTCCATGCCTATTTAACTCCATCCTTTTCCAGGAGCCTATCAGAGCCAAAAGTGAGTCCTGGTGCTTGCAACCCTGTGCAGGGTTCACAGCTTTCTACCCCTTTAGCCCAGTGTCTGCCTCCTCCCTCAGTCCATTCTTAATGACTTTCTTGCCAGGATCTCCTTGGAGTGCACTGGGCTTCTTGATGATCTGGTCACTTGGTGAGAGAGGCTCTTCCTGTCTATGTCTAGTCATCCTATCTTGGCTCTTAACTTCACAATTTTAAAGTTTGTGTTATTAACTAGTGAGCTATAAAGCCAGTATATAAAGTTAGGTTCTATTACAAGTTATAATGAAGAGACAGCTACATAGTATTAAGAGTAATAAAATACCTCCTCTTTTCTACATCATAATTTTCATTTAAGCACTAAATTTTAAAAATAGATGTAAATATTTTCTGAATAATAAATACAATAAAGTAGAGTAGGCATGGGCAATATCTAATAACACACCTTTTATGTCATTAACTCAATATCAACTCAATAGAGTTATGTGGAACAAGCTTCTTGTTCTGATGTTTGGTTTCTTCTACTGTTTTCTCTTATTTTAGATCTTTACATGTATTTTATAGAAACTGAAAAAACTACTAAAATAGCACAGAACTAAATGTACAATTCAAGTACATTCATATTTATAACTGAAAACCATTTATTATCTCATCTTGCTAAGGTTTGATGTTACAGCAATTCCTAAATGATATATAGTGACACTCAATGGTAATTAAATTAAGACATTATTTCTATTACATTACAGTAATCATGTAATAACAACAGGCATTGAACGGAATGAAAATTGGAAAATAATCTCAGAATGACTTTGAAATAAAAGTTCAAAATTGGGGTAAATTCTACAATATTTATTAAAACATGTAAGCAATTGCTAAATGAAGAACTCTTGGATACCCAAATAGTTTTTTAAAGACTGTAATAAAAAAATCCTCACAGACACAAATTTGGGTGTGTCATAAGGCATACCATCATAATATTTAGGAATTTGTATTGCAAGTATAATTTTCAGGCAAAGCAATTGCTGTGATTTTTCTGCATGATGGAGAGAGTTTCAGATGTATTAAAGCAGCAGTTTGGGAAACCAATCATACTAGTATGTAACGTTCATTGAGCCATCTATATGAAATCCCACTATGTTAATTTTTAAAATTTATTTCTTAAATTTATTTCCACAACAATCCTGGAAAGACAGGTATTATTAAAATGCCTTTTTATAGATGTGTAAACTGTTGCTTAGAGAAGTAATTTTGCTAGCAGAGCCACAGCTAAGATTTGATTCAAGCTGGTTTAACACCAGTGTCTTTGCAATTAAATAGCAGAACTACACAGTTGACCCTGGAACAAAATGGGTTTGAACTGAATGGTTCCATTTATAAGCAGATTTTTGTCAACAGAAGTTATTCTGACTGTGCCTGCCTTTTAAGCTTGCTCTTCCATCTTTTCCACTTCTTCAACCTCAAGACAGCAAGACCAATCCTTCCTTTTCCTCCTTTTCCTTGTACCCAAATCCAGGTTCAGCTGCTCACCACTGGAAAGTCAAACACAAAAGATGGAATTTGATGAGAAGAAAAGCAGCTGTATTTGGAAAACCAGCAAAACTGAGAAGATGGTGAAATAGCATTTACGAGTACCATCTTACATTTTTTAGACTGGCCAGAGGGTATTTAGGTGAGGGGGGAATAAAGGAAACTACGTTCTTGGGTAGAATCAAGGGGTTACTGAGTACTGCAGACGTCGGGGCACCAGTGAGCGTCTGAGAAGTTTGGGACTTCTTTGTTATTGATCAAGTCACAATATTTCTGTAAATCTTTAACAAATCATAGTTGTTTACATACTTTTTTAAAACCCAGGGATAGTTTTTAAAACTACATGATAATTGTTTTTGCATATTATGTTAGTACTCTAAAATTATCCTAGCCTATGTGCAAGAATGGGTAAAGGCCCTTTAAACAAAAATGAAGTGAGTTATGTTAGTTATTTTGCCTTCTCACTGTTACATCTTTAGTCTACCTAATGTGAGGACAACAAGAATGAAAACCTTTATGATGATCCAATTTTACTTAATACATAATAAAAATATTTTCTTTTCTTTACAATTTTCTTAATAGCATTTTATTTTTTCTAGGTTACTTTATTGTAAGAATACAGTATATGATGCATATAACATAAAACATGTGTTAATAAACTGCTTATGTTATCAGTAAGCCTTCTGATTAATAGTGGGTTATTAATAGTTAAATTTTTGGGAAGTCAAAAGTTATCCATAAATTTTCAACTGCATGGAAAGTTGGTGCCGGTGCCTCATCCCCTATATTGCTCAAGGGTCAACTGTACTTTCTAAACTCATGCTGGAAACTTTAATACAGTTCTATTATATGTGAGATACAGACCAAGATACAGATCAAACTGGCTAAGGCCAGTTCGAATTGAAATTCAATTAGGATTAAGATGACCAGTAGAGACTTGAAAAGTAGTGGCTGAAGTAAGTTAGATGTTTATTTTTCTCTTCTGTGAAAGTGTGACTTTAGGTGGTACAAGACTGGTAGGCAGCTTTGACTCATGAAGTTTTCAAGGATTCAGGATCCTTTTATACTAATGCCTCACTTTGTATTGCCTCCATCCTCAAGTCATTACATCTGTATTCTAGCCAGCAGGAAGGATAAGGGGGAAAAGAAGAAGAAAAGAATAAAATGTGCATGCTAAGAAAGCTGCCACCCACTATTTCCATTTATAACCATTTTTTTGCCAGACCTTAATCACACAACCACATGTGTCTAAAAAGGAGACTGGGAAACAGTTTTTATTCTAAACAGCCACAATGGAGGTCTTATTATAATGGATGGAAATGCAAATATATAACTGGGGACAAATAATAGTGTCTGCCATAAATACATAGCTTGCAAATAGATAGCAGTGATTACAAATATGCATGTATTCTATATAACAACAATTACTTAACAAAAAAATAATAATAAATCCCATCTCCACTCTGAAATGCAACCCTAGTTTATTACAGAACATTTGAATTGACATAGAGGAAACCTTCTTGATTAGTATAGAACCATTTTAAACTGAGATCATGCTATTCTTCTATACTATACTATGTGTTGTATTTTCCTCTAATTTGGTATTGAAGTCTCCCTATCAAGGGTAGTGATAAACTCTAGCCGTGCCATGATGGGACTCCAGGGAAGGTGATTGTGAATGTTTACAATGTGCCTTTCACAGGATATTTCTTTATTTTGGTGCAGAGCCTAATGCCTAAATGTCCCACACATGACCAAGCGTCCCCCTCACAGAAAACTTATGTATACTGGCAGATAGCCTTGTGTCTCTTGTCTCATTAGTGTTCACTTTATTTCTTCCAGATTTGCTTCAGGTATTCTGTGATATGGCAGAATCAGAATCAGAGTATAACCCAAACAGGCAATGGAAGAAAAAACAGGGCATCAGGGACTATATAGAGTCCAGTAGACATTGTTTTGACTGGACAACTGGATGAGTACTTTGCCCTTAAATGAGTAGGTAACAAATAAAAAGAGGGTCAGAAATTCTAAACCCATGGATTAGGGAAGAGCTGGGAATTGAATATTGTTGTCATGTGTCAGCCGAAAGGGCAAAAGCCCAGGTCCTTGAAAATTTTGTTTAATGACTTACGTGATAACTTGACTGCTTTTTATTGATCCAGGTGCCTTCACCACTGGGTATAGACATCAGAGAACAGACATATACAGGATGATTTCAAGACATGACCATATTCACATGAGGCTAGGATGATGGTGTCTTATATAGAAATTGATGGTATACTATACTCCAAGCATTTTTACTTTGACATTGCAGTCACACTTTTCCATTGTATACTTGGTATCAGTCATGCCAATTAATTACTGCAATTTCTATGCTTTGCAATAACTGAGCTATAGTAGAAAATAACCCATCCATGCTCAGCAATATGACTTTACTTATGACTGGAATTCTGGGTTCTGGTTTTAAAACAAATATTTATGAGAGTAAAAGCAATAAGTTCTTCTCAATTGAAGAAAAAAAAAATGAGTTGCTAAGGGCAGTTTGAATTGAAATAGCCTGAGACTAATGGGTCCCCGGGAGAAAGAGAACCTGAAAGAGAAGGGGTGGAGGATATAGAAAAGAAGGAAGAGAAGTAAAGCTCAACTCCTTCACAATTTTGTTGACTGTTCCTGAGTGTCATTACACAGTCAAACCACCTTCTTTGAAACCACTGCCAGAGAGATGTCAAAGATTGTTTTATTTTGAGCATGAGGACACAGTCCATTAAAAGAAAGAATGTCACATTTGTTCAATTTTTTTTACCAATTGTCACAATTTCTGCCAGTCTTCTTATTCAAAGATACATTTCTTTCTTCACTGCATGCATAACATGAAATGCAACTTGACTGTGTCCATAAAGTACCAAATGAGCTGAAAATTTAACAATTATACAGATGTTTTGATAAATTAAGACAGCTAATCTGGATAATTTGGATAAATCACATGAAAAGAATTATATAATCTGATAAAGATAACTGTAAAATTGCCCAATATCCATTCATTATGCAGCTACATCCTCAAGTAACGCTCTGAAACGAACTATGGGAAGTACATACTAAAGATACTTCAATGAAATGTTTAAACATCTCAGTTATACTCTTTCAACTAATTTGTTTAATGTTACATTAAACATTTTGTACTTGGTTTGTATTAATGTTTTATGTACTTTAAATGTACTGGAGTTTGAATGGTTTTTAATGGAAGAAGCAACATTTTTATGCAATAGAAAAAGCACTGGACTCAAAGAAAAGAGATCTGACTTTCATCCCAACCTCAATAGTAATAAATCAAGTGACTTCTGACAAGTCTCTTAACCCTTTCAAGTCTCCATTTCTTTGATCATTGAACTAAAACTAATCATGCCTGCCTGTCTACCTTATAGAGTTGTTGTGGTTATGAAATGGTTATACATATCAATCCATTTAGAAAAGTTTAACTTGGGGTTTAAATATAAAATATTCTCATATTTATGTTCAGAATCATAGCAATACATCCTATTAAGTGAGAAAAGTACACAGGTAAATACACTAAGTTGCAAGTTCTGCATGGGCAAACATTAGTAAAATACTGTAGAAGCAGATTTTGTAACTAAAGTAATTTTATCTAGGCTTCAAATTTTCTGTTTCAAATGCGTGGGAAATTTCAAACTACCACTACCAATTTCACTGTCTCTGAGTGTTTCTGTTATTAAACTGTAGTTTAATAGTAAGCAATGGCTCAATTGCCTATCGGTTGATACAATTTATTCATATTAATGGCAAAAAAACTTACATGTGGTTCAGTTATTTCAGCCACTATGACAACCAAATTGGGGATAACTAATTTCTAAAGCACAGCTTTAATCATTTTGTTTTCTGCTCAAAATAATTTGATAATAGTTTATCGATTAAAAATAAAGTCCAAGCACCATTGGGTGTCATTCACGGCCCAAAATACTTTCCGAATTTAATTTCTCCATTGCTCCTCCTCGCATAGACTATGATCCAATTAGATTATATAACTTCAATTTCTACAGAGTTTGCGTGTTTACTGTTTCTATTCATTTGCTCATGTTGCTCCCTCCAAAGGGAATACTCTTTAGGCCTAGCTCTGCCTCTTAATCTTATCAGTGCTTCCATTTTCTGCCCAAATACCATCCCTTCCATAGAATTTATTTTTTATTTACATATCTAAATCTAATCTTTCATTTCAGAATTCACAGAAAACATGTTGTGCCTCTATTTTAGTACATTTTGGGGTCCTCTTTATTTCACAAATATGTTTTTATATAAGTCAAATTCCTCTAGACATTCAGATCCTTCAAGAATGTACTTCCATCTCTTTTTTCATTGTATTATACACCATAACTGGCATAATGTATTGCATATAGTAAGTGCTTAGTAAATATTTATAGTTTGCCCAAGTAAATTATAAGAAATCAACTAAAATATAAATCTATGAAATGGGTAGACTAGTCACAAAAAACATTGAGTTCCATTTAGCAACATAAATGTGGAAAGAGTGTTAGTATTCTCAGTAAAGAGACAAAAACTATAGAACATAGAAATTAGTTGACTACCAACATTCAGAAATTTGCAAACAATTTTAGCAGAATTAAAATATTATGCAAATTAAACATCATACTCATGGTCACCTACATATGCTGCTTTTGACTCTAAAATAAGTTAAAATTTAATTTTTTTGAAGAGGAGGGAAACTATTTGCTAGGATCATAATTATATAAAGGATGTTGGCAAGGTACATAATGCACAAATGTATGAATGTTTTCTGTTATGCAGTGATTAAATAAAACAAACTGATGACAATCTGCCTTGTTTTGTGTTCTGGCTTTATGATTTACCAACTATTCACCTTGGGCAATTAAGTAATCTCTGAATTTGTTTTTTCATTGGAAAACTCAGGAGAATAGTAGTAAGTAACTCATGTTGTTGTAGGAACAAATGAAAAGTACTATGTTTTTTTCCCACTAGAAATATTTTTTTAATTCAGAATTCAGTAACTTAGATTATGTACAATTATGCTCAAACACATGCATTACAAAAACAGATATGTGAAATAGACTCCTGAGAAATGCCTGCATTCTCACAGCTAATGTTCAAAGTCAAGGTTTTAATATACAAGAATTAATAATGTTGTATCATACTGTACAGTCTTTTTCTCTCATCTTTCTATGTTGGTGAATCATCTGCATTGTGTTTTTTTAAATGGTTAAGGTAATATGCATAGATGGTCAAACACTTAAAATGTGCTATTTATTTTGATTCAAAATAATTAAATTTTGTCTCAAATATCAAATAAATAGCATAGCAGTTACGTGGGAATGTTGCTGCTTGTGGCTATTACAGAAGAAATATACTTGAAAAATGAGTTTGTTCCACTGAAGTTTATATGCTTTCATTTAGGCTTGACATTGCAAAACTGCATCTCTTCTGAGAAACTAAAATATGTCACCTGTAATTTTAATTATGATATTCAGTATTAATGTTGACACTAAATTTTAATTGTATCATTTATTCCCTGAATTTAACTGGACAGTAAGGAATTTTAAACATGTGTCCTATACTAACTTTTTTAGAGAATCTGGAATCTGAGTGGAAAGAATGAAGTGGTAAGGGTGTGACCCCACTGCAAAGGGGAAAGAAGCATTATTAAAATGACTGCTACGTGGTGCTTCTCTTTATTTGTAGGTTTTCACATTGAGTGCTATATTCTTTGTTATTAATTCCATCACCTGTACCAAAAAACTGAATCTCATTTCATGCATCCAAAAGTTTGAGCATAGAATGCCACAAACCATATGGATCTCATTTGAAATTCTTCCAAATTATACATATCCATGTGCAACTGATAAAAGCCAATTTATGTAGTAGTAGGCGAATGGAAGGCTGCTTTCAAATCAAGTCCAAGGAGATCACCCTATAGGTTTTCTAAGTACTAAACTTAAGAGAAATTACTTCATCACAAATTGATCCAGACTACAGTAATGTATACTGTGATGTAGCCAGTGTTCAACTATGTTGACTTTACAATACCAGAATGAATCCATCTGTATTGCTCAGTGAAGTCATTTCCATACTGTAGTGGTTTTGAGACTGACATCATCTTTGTAGGCCCAGATGCTGAACTACATAATCCTGAGAATTTATGATGTTGCTGAAATGTTATTAACCTTTTGATCATAATAGCAATCTTTCAGGGCACACACCTGTCAAATTTAGGTTGAGACTGCAGTCCTGTATCATAAAGGTATGTTTCAGTGGCAATTAGTAGAATTGTCTATCATTATGCATTCTCTTTGCAGAACAGTGCAATATGCCAGTGGTTTGCTGTTTCAGAATTAGGTTTCTTTAGGGTGTTATTTTAAGATTTTTTTGTATAGCTGAAGACAGTAAGTATGTTCTCTAACATACTTACTCCCAGCAATTTCTTACTTTGAATTTTACCTTCGTCAATGAATTTGAATTGCAACTACAAGATGGACTGGAATTCATGATATTAATACTAATGCCACCATAGCCTTCCAAAATCTGGAGGTTTTACCATGATGTAACTCATCTCCTTGCTTCTACCCATTCCCCTCCCACACATTTAATGTATTGTCAAAGCAGCAGTTAGAGGGACCTTGTTAAAGTATAGCAAATCATGTCAAATCACTTCCCTGCTCAAAACCTATTAATGATGTCACATCTGATTTCAAGTAAAAAACAGTGTTCTTGCAGGGACCTACAAGACCTTACAACACCTTCCAACTTTTTAAGCTCATAACCTTCTGACCTTATCTTAAATCATTTCCCCCTTGTTCATGCTATTTGCCTTTGTTCACTTGTTCACACAAGCAAGTTTGCTATTCCAAGAGTATGCCAAGAGACATCTTGACTCCTAGTTGTTGTTCTTTTTATTCCCTCTGCCTGGAATACATTTCCACAGGATATCTACATAGCTCAATATATTTTCTCTTTCAAGTCTTTGCTTAAAATTCACCTCAACAAGACCTTCTTGAATGACTCTCATTACATTTTTAAATCTTCCTAAACATTTTTTTATACTCAATCACTCTTTTATTTTATCATTTCATATCCTTTAATGTCTTATAACATATGATAAAATCTGTATATTTGTTATGTCTTTATTGCTCCACTAAAATGAAACCCTACATTGCTCTATTTCCAACCCTAGAAATTTGCCTGACACATGGTAGGCACTCAATAAATATTTTGAAATGAAATTATTGACTCAAATCAGAGTCCAGACACCCATGAAATGAATCAAATTTCTCCCACTGATACATAATGAAAGGCAATATTACTTTGTATTAGCAGTCTGAGAAAATATTTTCAATTGTTTTGAAATCAGTGGTTCTCAAAATAGAATTGGAGAGACAGGTACTATGGTTTACACGTGCAATTCCAGAAACTTGGGAAAATGAGGTGGAAGGATTTATTGAGGCCAGGTGCTCAAGACCAGCCTGGGCAGCATGGCAATTCCCCATCTTTTAAAAAAATAATGGGGCTGGGTGACCATGCCTATGTAAATTTCTAAGGTGCTTCTCAAAAATTGCAAGTTTCTAGGACTCAAACTTTTTCATTAGATACCTGCAATGAAAAACTTTAGAAAACTGTATTTTTAAGGAGCATGTCTTGTGATTCTTTTATGTAATAAAATTTGAGAACAACTTCTCTAAAGTAAAAGAAATGAGCTACCATTATATGCGGTCATCCCTATTTTCCTTAAATCACCATTTATTTTTTAAAAAACTACCATTTTCTTAGATAACCGTGACACTTAAAAAGTGGAAATCCTAATTATCACATACATCTAGTTCTGAAGAATTCAAAGTAATACTCAGGATGAAAACCCAGCAGTGAAATATTTTACCTTCACGGAAGTTGAGTGTTTTTAAAAAATGTTCCTAGAGATGTTTTTAACACATCTTAGATTTGAAAAAGGTCAAAGAAAAAAAAATGGCTTTTTTCATAATCTTTGATACACCATTATTTTAACTTTAAGAACCTCCAACTTAATTACACATTTAGGTTAGTCAAAGTTTAAATGTTCTGGATATCAGCCCTTTGTCAGATGAGTAGATTGCAAAAATTTTCTCCCATTCTGTAGGTTGCCTGTTCACTCTGACGGTAGCTTCTTTTGCTGTGCAGAAGCTCTTTAGTTTAATGAGATCCCATTTGTCAATTTTGGCTTTTGCTGCCGTTGCTTTTGGTGTTTTAGACATGAAGTCTTTGCCCATGCCTATGTCCTGAATGGTACTACCTAGGTTTTCCTCTAGGGT
>NW_012108597.1:1078290-1078672 GCF_000951045.1 Mandrillus leucophaeus
AATTTATTGAGAGTTTTTAGCATGAAGGGCTGTTGAATTTTGTCAAAGGCCTTTTCTGCATCTATTGAGATAATCATGTGGTTTTTGTCTTTGATCTGTTTATATGTTGGATTACGTTTATTGATTTGCGTATGTTGAACCAGCCTTGCATCCCAGGGATGAAGCCCACTTGATCAAGGTGGATAAGCTTTTTGATGTGCTGCTGGATCCAGTTGGCCAGTATTTTGTTGAGGATTTTTGCATCGATGTTCATCAGGGATATTGGTCTAAAATTCTCTTTTGTTGTTTGTCTCTGTCAGGCTTTGATATCAGGATGATGTTGGCCTCATAAAATGAGTTAGGGAGGATTCCCTCTTTTTCTATTGATTGGAATAGTTTCAGA
>NW_012108597.1:1078722-1091392 GCF_000951045.1 Mandrillus leucophaeus
CTCTCTTCAAAGCTGTCAGACAGAGTCGTTTGTGTCTGCAGAGGTTTCAGCTGCTTTTTGTTGCTGTTGTTGTTGTTGTTTAGCTGTGCCCTGTCCCCAGAGGTGGTATCTACAGAGACAGGCAGGACTCCTTGAGCTTTTGTGAGCTCCACCCAGTTTGAGCTTCCCAGAGGCTTTTTTTTACCTAGTTAAGCCTCAGCAATGGCAGGCGCCCCTCCCCCAGCCTCGCTGCTGCCTTGCCGGGAGATCACAGACTGCTGTGCTAGCAATGAGGGAGGCTCCGTGGGAGTGGGACCCTCCTGGCTAGGAGTGGGATATAATCTCCTGGTATGCCTTTTGCTAAGACCCTTGGTAAAGCGCACTATTGGGGTGGGAGTTACCGGATTTTCCAGGTGTTGTGTGTCTCAGTTCCGCTGGCTAGGAAAAGGGATTCCCTTCCCCCTCGTGCTTCCCAGGTGAGGGAATGCCTCGCCCTGCTTCAGCTCTCACTGGTCGGGCTGCAGCAGCTGACCAGCACTGATTGTCTGGCACTCCCTAGTGAGATGAACCGGGTACCTCAGTTGAAAATGCAGAAATCACCCTTCTTCTGTGTCGCTCGCTCTGGGAGCTGGAGACTGGAGCTGCTCCTCTTTGGCCATCTTGCTCCACCCTGATTTCCTATTATTTACCTAATTGGCATTTTTCATATTCTCTCATCTTATTTAAACCATGTCATATAATGTAATCATGCATGTTTAATTCATTTTTATAAAAAAATGCATGACGGATTAGTGAACCAAATCAAGGCTCAAATACTATTGATTATTCTGACACAAGTAAAATTTGATTTTCAGTAATTTTCAAAAGGATAACCGTATAAAACCTTACATTTTTTTCTTTCATTATTATTATTTTTCTTCAACTTTTATTTAAGTTCCAGGGTACATGTGCAGGATGTGTAGTTTTGTTACACAAATAAACGTGTGCCATGGTGGTTTGCATGATCTCAATCCTTTTTATCATTGCATAGTATTCCATGGTGCATATGTACTTCATTTTCTTTATCCAGTCTATCATTGATGGGCATTTGGGTTGATTCCATGTCTTTGCTATTGTGAATAGTGCTGCAGTGAATATATGCATTCGTGTGTCTTTATGATGGGATGATTTATATTCCTTTGGGTATATACCCAGTAATGAGATTGCTGCCTCAAATGGTATTTTTGCTTCTAGATGTTTGAGGAATTAGCACTCTGTCTTCCACAATGGTTGAACTAATTTACACGTTTACCAACAGCATAAAAGTGTTCCTTTTTCTCTGCAACCTCACCAGCATCTGTAGTTTCTTGATTTTTAATAGTCACCATTCTGACTGGCATGAGATGGTATCTTATTGTGGATTTGATTTGCATTTATCTAATGATCAGTGATGTTGAGCTTTTTTTCATATGTTTCTTGGCCACATAAATGTCTTCTTTTGAGAAGTGTCTGTTCATGTTCTTTGCCCACTTTTTAATGGGGTTGTTTATTTCCTGTAAATTTATTTAAGTTTCTTGTAGACTCTGGATATTAGACCTTTGTCAGACGGATAGATTGCAAAAATGTCCTCCCATTTTGTAGGTTGTCTGTTCACTCTAATCATAGTTTCTTTTGCTGTGCAGAAGCTCTTTAGTTTAATTAAATCTCACTTCCCATTTATCTTTAAGAACTTAACAGCCACAAAGCATTCAGTGTTTGCAACAAATTTTATTTAATGAGATGATGCAGGAAAAACTGACTTTATTTTTCCATTTTAGATTTCTGCTTGAATGTATTAGAAACAGTTATTTAGGTTCAGGAGCAATAATAGGAGTTATATGCATATGGCACTCTCAACAACTAAATAAACCATCAGTTTGTTTGTTTGTTTGTTTGTTTGTTTGTTTGTTGTTTTAGACAGAGTCTCACTCTGTCACTCAGGCTGGAGTACAGTGGCACCGTCTTGGCTCCTGCAACCTCCGCCTTCCAGGTTCAAGCGATTCTCCTGACTCATCCTTCCGAGTAGCTGGGATTACAGGTGCCTGCCACCACACCCCACTAAATTTTGTATTTTTAGTAAAGACCGAGTTTCATCATGTTAGCCAAGCTGGTTTTGAACTCTTGACCTCAAGTGATCTCCTGCCTCGGCCTCACAAAGTGCTAGAATTACAGACGTGAGCCACCGCATCTTGCCAATCATCAGTATATTTATTTAAGGCAACATTTTTAATGTTTCTTTGTTTCTTTAAACAACATTATATGTGGAAATTTAACACATAAAACATACAGAGACAGTTATTCTGATTAGAAGGGTGACGATCAGTAATCTAACTGCTCACTATTGAAGAGTAAGTAATGTAAAATGATCACCTTTGAGGTACTTCCTATGGGAACTAGGGCTCCAAGAGGCAGATTTTAAAAATAATAAAGAATGAATCTGATGTACAAGATACATCTTAATACAGAAACAAATAGAATAAAAGCAACAAAAACAGTTGATTAGGCCACGGATTGTTTTTCCAATGCTATTCCAAAAGCAAAAGTGAGTTATTTTTAAAAGCTGATTTGTTAGTTTCAGTTGCCATAACCATTAAGAACTAAGAAGATAGTAGAAAATAGATAAATTGCAAATTATTTTCTCTTACCGATCACAAACACAGAAGTCTATGTTTTATGTTTTATATAGAAAATGAAAAATAAGTGACAAGATAGAGTAAGACATCCAGACAAGGGAGAGTGAAGAGATGAACAGATCCTTTCCATGAAAGCAAGTATAAAACTTAATAAAATAGTCAAATCAAATATTATAGGGCTCTGGAAATTAAATAGACAAATAGATTTTGAAATATCTACTAAGAAAAACTAAATTTTAAGCAAGAGCAATGGGAGTCTGTGCATTCTTTTAAACATTTTCATATATCTATGTTTTTATTTCAATCACTTTTGGGATACAAATGGTTTTTGGTTATATGGATGAATTGTATAGTAGTGAAGTCTGAAATTTTGGTGCACCAGTCACCCAGATAGTGTACATTGTAACCAATATGTAGTTTTTATTTTGCATCAATCTCCCACTTTTTCCTCTTCTGAATCTTCAATGGTCATTACACTATTGTGTATGTTTTTACCTACCCTTAGCTTAGATTCGACTTTTAAGTGAGAGCATACAGTAGTTTTTCATTTCTGAATTACTTCACTTAGAACAAGGGCCTCCAGCTCCATCCAACTTGCTATAAAATACGTTATTTCACTTTTTATGGCTGAGTAGTATTCCATGGAAAAGTATACTACATTTGATTTATTCATTCCTCAGTTGATGGACACAAAGATTGGTTCCATATCTTTGCATTTGCAAATTGTGCTGTGATAAACATATGCATGCAAGGGTCTTTTTGATATAGCAACTTATTTTTCTTTGGGCAATTAACCAGCAATGGGATTGCTGGATTGAATGACAGATCTACATTCCCTTTTCATCATATCCATACTAACATTGATTTTTTTTGATTTTTTAATAATGGGCTTTATGGCTGGGGTAAGTTGCTATCTCATTGTGGTTTTAATTTGCATTTTCCTGATTATTAGTGGTGTTTGGCTTTTTTTCTGTTTCTTGGCCATATGTATATCTTTTTTTTGAGAAGCGTAATGAAGATCCGAAGGAGAACTTTTGCACTATTTCTGAAGGCTGCTATGCAGGCCATTTTTAGTGGCACTATTTTTTATTAACTCCAACTGTTTTGGAGTCTCTGGACCCCCAACAATGTTTCCTCAACTCATAAAGTTGTTAGGCTGTGTTTTACTTTCCCATTCCTGTGTTGTGCCCTGGACTTTTTTCCAGGCAGTAAATTGGAGCAATAATAGGATTCAACATACTATTTTTTTTCTCTTTCTCAGAGATTACTACACACTGTTGCCTGAAATTCAGTGTCATGGTGTGGTTTTTTTGTTTGTTTGTTTGTTTTTTTGTTTTTTTGTTTTTAGGTATTTCCTGCTGGGTTCTAGTTTCCAGGCAGGAGGGTAAATTCAGTCACTATTACTTCATCTTGATCAGAAGAGAAAGTTCTGTCTATAATAAGATTGCTTTCTATTACATCGATGTTTGCCCTCTACTATTTGCCTTCTTTTGTCTTTGGTTTACTCTGATGATCCTTCTTACATCTGCCGCTCATGGTGTTAGCTTCTCCTTTTGAGATTTCTCAGACCATACCCAAAGAGAAATTTGAAAACACAAAACCTTATGAAAAAAACATGATCTGGTTTTAAGACCTTAAGTAATTTTTCCTCAGAGTCCAACTCACGATAGGTGTCTCCTTAGTTTATGTTTCCTGTTCCACCATTTCACAGAATATATGCCCTCTTTTACATAAATTTTATATAGGTGACTAAACTACAGCACCCTCAAATGTGCAGTAAGAGGTCTATTTATATAATCCCTAATAAAGCATTAAAACACAAATCTGGATTACAGAGATTCACAATGCTATTAGAGTAGTGATGCCTTCAATTTTACTTATGTCTCTAAGGTTTTGTGTTTCCTTTTTGCTCCCATGGAAGTCCCTTGTTTTTTAGTTCAATTATGCACTTGAAAGTATGTTTTCTATAGTTTATTATATTTCTAATTTTCCTTTAATCAAAGCAGACTTTTAGAATATCTAAAATTCCATATTGCCAGTAAGAGAAGTTTACTTCCTTCTTAAAATAGTTTGTTTTCTTGTTTTTCTGGAAGATCATATATGATAATTTCAGAAATAGTGTGCCACCGAGTTGTTGTATCTTTACTTCTTAGCTTAACTGATTGTTAAACCCTTATCAAAGCTGCTCACATTCACTTACTAAGCAAGGATTATATATTTGAGCCACAATAATCAGTCATATATAGATATATGACTCCTAGTCCCTTATTTTTCCTTTCACAGGTGTCAATCCAAAATAAATATCTTAAATCCAAAACAAAAAGGCAGTGTCTGCTTCCAAAAAAAAACTTGCTTTAAAACACCGTATATCCTGCTTTTCTTCTTCCTCATTGGTAAACTTGTATCAGTCTCCTTTGCAGGAACCTCCTCTTCTTCGTGAATTCCTCATCTTGTCTACTCCTTTTGCCTTTAGTTCTAAGGCCACATATCAATATTATTCAAATTAAATATCAATCACAATATGATGACCTTCAAATTTACAGCTCTAGTCCCAACCTCCTTCTTAGTTACAGAATCATACCTCCAAATGCCTACTCATTATTTCACTTGGAAGTAGCATAATTAAGTAAGCTATTTTTGACCCCTGCCTTGCAAGAGTTCTCATTCTATTCTTTCCTATCTTCTTATGGGAAGCATATTTCACCTAGTTTCTGGAACCAAAAGTTGTCAATCATGATTTAATTCTATGTTTTGTTCACATGTCTTACATTCTCGACTTGCACATCTTGTCAGATATAAATTTAAAATAGAGGTATCCCTTGTAAAGAAATGTAAAACGTTTCTGATTGTATTCAGTAATGAAAACCAGAAGAATATGATTAATTTAAAGTTAATAATTAACTCCAGACCATCATAAAATATCAACCATTTCTCCAAATAATATTACAAATTTCTCTGACTACAGTATAACCATACATCAATTATTTTTGCATAATACCAGGTATTTGAAATACCAATTACTTCAGTTTGAGCACTTGAAACAATAATTTTTAAGGGATATGTGTATGTGTAATATTTGATACTTCAAAGTATCATATAGGAATTGTGATTTATTATACTCTATAGTTAACATGTACTATACTGTAAATAAACAGCAAAATAATATATTAAAGATGCTGAAGAATACTTAAATTTTCCCAAGTTGATAGAAACTCTAGGAAACTGACAGAAGGAACATGGGATACGTGAAGGGTTAAGACTCTTGGGGAAAAGGTGGTGAAAAATGCAATAGGGCAAAATATATTTTTATTAGCCAAGATAGACTAGGCTATGATGCAGTGACAAGCAACCCCCAAATCTCAATAGATTACCACTATGATGATTCACTCCTTATGTAATGTATCCACTACCCATAGGCTAGGGCTATTCTTAAGGTTGCCTTCAATTTGTGATTCAGGTGAAAAACTATACATGTATCTACTACATTACTTGTCTTGTAGCAGAGCAAAGAGAGATATGGGAAAATATGCATTGGTTCTCACAATACTGGCTGACATGTTTTGGATTTGTGTCCCTGCCCAAATCTCATGTCAAATTGGAGAAGGGGCCTGGTGGAAGATGATTGGATTATTGGGACAGATTTTCCCCTTGACTGTTGTTCTCCTGACAGTGAGTGAGTTCTCATGAGATATGACAGTTTAACAGTAAGTGGTACTTTCCCCTTTGTGCTCTTTCTCTCACTCCTGCTGTCATTTGTAGAAGGTACTTACTTTCCCTTCTCTTTTCAAGATGATTTTAAGTTTTCTGAGGCCTCCAGTCATCCTTCCTGTTAAGCCTGCCAAACTGTGAGTCAATTAAACCTCTTTTCTTCATAAATTATCCAGTCTCAGGTAGTTCTTTATAACAGTGCAAGAACAAACTAATACATTGGCAATAAATAACACCGGTAAATTCCACTCATATTTTACTGGCTAAAGAAAGTTATAATCATGGGTGGGTGGTATGTATTTTTAGTTCAAAAAGTAAGAGATGTATAATTCTACTGCAAGAAGGGAAATGAAATAATCTATCATAATGTTTAAAAGAACATGCAAGAAATGTAATCCTTTTAAAGCAGCAGACATAGGACTGAAATCTACATTCTTCATCTTGTTCTAAAATTAAACTGAAGTTCCATTTAGACACACAAATGAGGATTTATTGGAGTTTGTTTTACATTTAGTCGATGAATTTGAGACAACATTTTTGCAAGTAGCAAAAGTGAATATTCAACTAATGAGATACTGGGATAGCTGTATAACCCAAAGCCAATCACAGCTCATCATTCCCACAAATATGTCACAAGTGTAAGACATCAATAACTTTCTACAAGAATGTTGAAGTTACAAAAATAGATCTAAAAGAGCTAGGGATTTCACCTCAAGCAAAGATCATGCAGTACTATACAGATGTTTAAAGGGTGGGTTAGATGAGCCACCATTTCACGATTGGTAGTCTAAATGTCCTTAAAAACTATCAGCCAGCTGGGCGCGGTGGCTCACGCCTGTAATCCCAGCACTTTGGGAGGCCGAGGCGGGGAGATCACGAGATCAGGAGATCGAGACCATGGCTAACACAGTGAAATCCCGTCTCTACTAAAAGTACAAAAAATTAGCCGGGTGTGGTGGTTTGTGCCTGTAGTTCCAGCTACTCAGGAGGCTGAGGCAGGAGAATGACATGAACCCAGGAAGCGGAGCTGGCAGTGAGCCGAGATCGCAACCACTGCACTCAAGCCGGGTCAACGGTGCATGACTCCGTTTCCAAAAGAAAAAAACAAGGCCAGGTGTGGTGGCTGACGCCTGTAATCCCAGTACTTTGGGAGGCTGAGGTGGGTGGATCACGAGGTCAGGAGATCGAGATCATCCAGGCTAACATGGTGAAACCCTGTCTGTACTAAAGATACAAAAAATTAGCCAGAAGTGATGGCGGACACCTGTAGTCCCAGCTACTCAGGAGGCTGCGGCAGGAGAATGGCATGAACCCAGGAGGCGAAGCTTGTAGTGAGCCAAGATCATGCCACTGCACTCCAGCCTGGGAGACAGAGCTAGACTCCATCTCAAAAAAAAAAAAAAAAAAACTATCAGCTACTAAGATCAAATTTAATTAGCCATTTGCAACATAATCAGTTATTTTGATGCTAAGAAAAACACATAATAAATTTAGTTGACTATAAGAGACTGCATTTATCAATATGATACCATTCAAAGGTATTCAGGCAGGAAATTAAAGAAAAAATTAAAAAGAAAGAGAAATAAGCTTTCCTATATTAGGTTGACTTGTCCCAGAGGCAGCAACAAGCACAGCCCAGACCCAGGAAAAGTTTTAATAATATTATCTAATGTGCTCTGGAGACTCCCAGCACTCCCTCAACATAGGGAGAAGAAAAACAAATTTTCCTTTGTTTTATCGTATGATAAAACATGAGTTTATGAGTTTAGAGATTCTTGTTCTCTGTAACTAGTAACTTCAAGTATTCTGTTTTATCTAAGAAGCACAATGAAGGTCATGAGAAGCCTGAGTAGGCCTGAACTACAGCTGTCTGGGCACCATAGTAAAGGTTATGAGATAAACCAGTGCAAAGCTCTTTAGAGCAAAGCCTAGATAATGGACATCTGTGTTGCTTGGCAATGGTCATGTGTAATCCTGAGTTATGAACCTGTCACAATTTAATTGTTCTGCCTCTGTATCCTTGCTTTCACATCACTGTAACTGTAAGCCTGCTTCAAGCTAGCCCACCTCCTTTTGTGAAGTGTGTATAAAAGTCAAGTGCTGTTTTTGTTCTGCACCCAGTCTTTGGATGTTGAGTCTGCCGAGTCTGAGTGCACTCGATAATAAAGATATCCTCCTGTATACACCCCAAGGTCTCTCTCTGGTCATCCTGATTCCGCAACAGTATGGTTGGAAGAAAGCCACCTTACTTCCTTACTAAAGTTTCCAATCGCTGATAACATCTACATTCTTGCGGTAAAACTTTTCCTAAAAGTGGCAAAGCAGTAATTTAATATGGAATAACTCTGATTAAATGAAACAACAACTGATTACTTATTAGCCAAAGAGGATGAGCACCAACCAAAGAAGTAGGCCTTAAATTCTCAGAACCTCAATCTTTAGGTCTACTATTATGTATTGCATACAACTCCCATAGAGAGTATCTTTAAAACAAAATATTTTAATATATGTTTCTGCTTAACATCTGAAGATAATTTAATAAACTGTAAAGCAGTAAAGCAGACTTCACAGAAATTATGTGTATCTTATATTATTTTTCCATTATTCTTATAAGTATATAAAAAGGAGTATAAATAATGTGCACATGGGATATTCAGGTGGAATCTTATTATATTTCAAAACTGTTACTTTATACAATTTTTTGGATCTCATAGAAATTATGCAGAGTGAAATATGCTTATCCCCCAAAATTTACATTCTGTATTGTTCCACTTATATAACATTTTTAAAATAACAAAACGATAGAGATGGTGAAGAGATTAATAATTTCTGAAATATAGGTGTAGGGAGATGTTGAGAAAAGTGAGTGTAAAAGAATCAACATAGGAATCCTTGTGCTGATGGAACTGTTCTGTACCTTAATCATAGTGGTGATTGCGCAAACCTATACATGTAAAAATGTTGCATATAACTAGTTTCTCTGACACACACACTCATAACTTAGTGCATGCAAAAACTGGTGAATCTGAATAAGATCACTGAATTGTATTAATGATAATTTTCTAGTTGTGATATTGTGCTATCACTAGGCAAGACATTATCACTGTGAGATATTGGATAATGGATACAGGGCATCTCTGTATTATTCTCATAGTTTCATAAGAATCTATAATTATCTCAAAATAAAAAGTTTAACTTAAAAATCACAAAATGCATAAAGAAATATGCTAGTATAATAAAGTTGACATTAAAAAATTAGAAATTCAATGATTTTAAATACCAGAATTATCACACTGAAAGTAAACAATAAAAAGAGTACTAGTGTATATACTATTATATATATACACACACACACATTCATATACACATAAATGCACAACATTAAGCAAGTAACATAAGAACATTACATATAAGCAGGAAGACTTAGAAAATGTACAAATAGAAATGTAATGTATAACTAAAGCTAAGCTTAATGAGTTAAGTCCAACAATAGATTTGACACAGCAGAAGACATATTTATATAAAGACAGATATGAAGGAATCATGCAAAATTGTGCACATCCTTGAGTTGGGGACTAGATTCAACACAAATTAAAATTGCAATATAGAATAACATACATTGAGATTGAGCAACAAGATCTCACATTTTTAAAATAGGAGTTATAGAAGGATAATAGACAGAGAATGGAGCAGCAGGTGATAGAAACAGTAATACCTAAATAGTAACAAAGCCATTTACTTTTCTGATTAATATAAACTTTATGCTTCTGTGCCAATAATCAGATAACAAAGAAAAAACAAATTTACTCTCAAGGATAAATAGCACAGATGATGTACATATTGTATTGTTCAATACAGATATATTTGCCTGAAATTAATGGGAAATATTTGATTTTCATTATCTGGCAATCAGTTTATACTGGTGTGGAAATATTAAGAAATTATTTCTGATGTTTCTGTGTTAGTCCACTTTGTGTTGCTAGTAAAGTAATGCCTGAGGCTGTGTAATTTTGTCCCTATGTAATTTGAAGTCAGGTAATGTGATTTCTCTTATTCTGTTATTTTTACTTAGGATAGCTTTGGCTATTCTGGGTCTTTTGTGGTTCCATATAGATTTTAGGATTTTTTTTTTCTATTTCTGTGAAGAATATCATTGGTATTTTGATAGAGATAACATTGAATCTGTAGATTGCTTTGGGTAGTACAGACATTTTAACAATATTGATTCTTCCAATCAATGAATATGGAAATTTTTTTGGTGCTCTCTTCAAATTTTTATTAGTGTTTTTATTAGTGTTTTATTTTAGAGACCTTTCACTTCTTTGGTTAATTCCTAGATATTTAATTTTATGTGTGGGTATTGTAAATTGAATTACTTTTTTATTTCTTTTCCACATTTTTCCCTGTTGGCATATGCAAATGCTACTGCTTTTTGTATAGAAATTTTCTATTTTGCAGCTTTACTGGATTTGTTGATCAGTTCTAATAGCTTTTCTGTGTGGTCTTTAGGTTTTCTCAAATATAAGATCATATCATCTGCAAACAAGGAAAATTTGAATTCTTTCTTTCCAATTCAGTGGCCTTTATTTCTTTGTCTTTTCTGATTGCTTTAGCTAAGAATTCCAGAAATGTGTTGAGTAACAATGGTGACAGTGGGCATCCTTGTTGTGTTCTCTATCTTAGCAGAAAGCCTTTTTGTTTTTCCCCATTGAGTATGATACTAACTGTGGGTCTGTCACTATATGGCTTTTATTATGTTGAAGTATGTTCATTCTATTCCAGGGTTTTGGGATTTTTATCATGAACAGATGCTGAAATTTATCAAATGCTTTTTTAACATCCATTGAAATGATTATATGAATTATATCCTTCATTCTCTTGATATGATGTATGGAATTGATAGATTTGCATGTATTGAACCATCCTTGCATCCCAGGGATAAATCTCACTTGTTCATGATGAGTGATCTTTCCAATGTATTGTTGAATTTGATTTGCGAGTGTTTTGTTCTGGATTTTTCTATCAATATTCTTCAGCAATGTTGGCCTGTAGTTTTTATTTTTTCAGGTGTCTTTGATTTTCATATCAGGGTAATATTGGCCTTGTAGGATGGGGTTGGAAGTATCCCCTTATCCTCTAATTTAAGAATACTTTGAATAGATTGGTGTTAGTTCTTCTTTAAACAATTGGTTGAATTCAACAGTGCAGTCTTCAGGTCCTTTTTTTAAACTGGAAAACTTTTTCTTTTTTAACTGAAAAACGTTTTCTATAGCTTTGATTTTGTTGCCTTGTATTTGTTTGTTCAGGTTTTGGAGTTCTTATGGTTCAATCTTGGTAGGTTGTATGTATCTAGGAATTTGTTTATTTCTTCTAGGTTTTCTAGTTTATTGGTATATAGTTGCTCTCACAGTAGCCACTAATAACTGAATTTCTGCAGTATTGTTTGTAATGTCTCATTTTTTTATTTCTGATTTTATTTATTTGTTTTAACTCTCTTTTATTTTTGTTTTCCTAAAATTTGTCAATTTTGTGTAACTTTTCAGAGGACCAACTTTTTTGTCATTGATATTTTGTATTGTTATTTATTTCAATTTCATTTATTTCTTCTTTAATATTTATTAATTTTTTCTTCTACTAATTTAAGGTTTAGTTTGTTGTTGCTTTTTAAGTTCTTTAAGATGCATCATCAAATTGTTCATTTGAAGTTTTCCCTATTTTTTAATGTAGGCACTTATAACTAGAAACTTTCCTCTGAACACTGCTTTTGCTGTACCTCATAGATTTTAGTATACTGTATTCCCATTATCATTTGCATCAAAAAAAAATTCAATTTTCTTGAATTCTTCATTGACCCACTGCTTATTCAGTAGCATATTATTTAATTTCCATGTATTTGCATAGTTTGCAAAATTTCTCCTTTTTGATTTCTAGTTTTATTCCATTGTGGTCAGAGAAGATGCTTCACGTTATTTAAATTTATTTCAATGTTTTAAGATTTGTTTTGTGATCTAACATATGGTCTATCCTTGAGAATGATCAATATGCTGAGGAAAATAATATGCCTTCTGTAGTCATTTGATGAGATATTCTATAAATATATATTGTGTCCATTTGGTCTATAGTGTATATTAATTCTGATGTTTGTTGATTTTTTTGTTTGGAAGACCTGTCTAATGCTGAAAGTGTTCTGTTGAGGTCTCCAGCTATTATTGTATTGTAGCCTATTTCTCTTGTTTGCTCAAGCAATATCTACTTCATATATCTGGGTACTCTACTATTGTTATCTAGTGTTTATTATTTTTAGTTTTTTTTCTTTTTTTTTTTTTTTTTTT
>NW_012108597.1:1091442-1142300 GCF_000951045.1 Mandrillus leucophaeus
TTTTTTGAGGGAGAGTCTCTGTCTGTCATCCAGGCTGTAGTGCAGTGGTGCAATCTAGGCTCACCACAACCTCTGCTTCCCAGGTTCAAGTGATTCTCATGCCTCAGCCTCCCGAGTAGCTGGGATTACAGGTGTGTGACACCACACCTAGCTAATTTTGTATTTTTAGTAGAGATGGGGTTTCATCATGTTGGTCTGGCTGGTGTTGAACTCCTGGACTCAAGGGATCTGCCCGCATCAGCCTTCCCAAAGTGCTGAGATTATAGGTGTGAGTCAATACACCCAACTTGGGTGCATATTTAAAATTGTTATATCCTCTTGCTGAGTTGACCTCATTATCCTTATATAGTGACCTTTTTGTTGCTTATGATAGTTTTCATCTTGAATTTTATTTTGTCTGTTGTAAGTATAGCTACTCCTGTTCTTTTGTTGGTTACTATTAGCATGAAATATCTTTTACTGTGTCTTTATTTTTAGTCTATGCGTGTCTTTATAAGCGATGTGTGTTTCTTGTAAGCAACAGATCAAAGAATTGGGGTCTTTTTTTTTCATCCATCAGCCAGTCTATGTCTTTTGATTGGAGTATTTAGTCCACTTACATTCAATGCTATTATTTATAAGTTAGTACTTACTCCTGCCTTATTGTTGTTTCTTTGTCTGGCTGTTCTGTGATCTTCTCTTCCTTCTTTTTTTAAACTTCCTGTCTACCTTTAGTGAAGGTGATTTTCTCTGGTGATATAGTTCCTTGCCATATGTTTCTATGAATTCTTTGCATGTTTTATGGTTTGTGATTACCATGAGGCTTGCAAATACTCATAACTCATTATTTTAGCCTGATAACTACTTAACACTCTTTGCATAAGCAAACAAACAAGGACAAATAAAACTGATAAAAATCCTATGCCTTAACTCCATTCCCCTACTTGTTAACTTTTTTGTGTTAATTTATAAATTAATGTACTGTCCATGTCTTGAAAAGTTGGTGTTATTATTTTTGATTGGTTGATCTTTTAGTCCTTCTACTTAGTATAAGAGTTAGTTTACACACCACACTTTCAGGGTTTTAATATTCTATGGATTTTTGTGTGTGAGTGAACTTACTATTACCGGTGTGTTTTGAACCTTCAGGTGATTATTTATTGCTCATTAACATCTTTTTTTTTTTTTCTGAATGAAATACTCTTTTAGTGTTTCTTGTAGGACAAGTTTGGTGTTGATGAAATCCCTTAGGTTTTGTTTGTCCAGGAAAGTCTTTATTTCTCTTTCATGTTTTAAGAATATTTTTACAGGATATACTATTCTGGGATAAAAAAAAATTTCTTCAGCATTTAAAATATATCATGCCACTCTCTCTGGGTCTGTAAAATTTCCACTGAAAAGTCTGCTGTCAGACATATTGGAGCTCCACTGTATGTTATTTGTTTATTTTCTCCTGCTGTTTTGAGAATCCTTTCTTTATTCATGATTTTTGAGGTAGTCTTCTTTGGATTCGGTCTGCTTGGTAGTCTATAACCATTTTGTACTAGGATATTGACACTTTTCTCCAGATTTGGGAAGTTCTCTGTTTTGATCCCTTTGAATTAACATTCCGTCCCTGTATCTTTCTCTACCTCCTCTTTAAGGTCAATAACTATTGAATTTGCCTTTTTGAGGCAGTTTTTCTAGTTCCTGAAGATGTGCTACATTGTATGCCTCCCCTGTGTATTTTCAAATAACCTGTCTTCAAGCTCACTAAGTCTTTCTTTTGCTTGATCAAATCTGTCATTAAATGACTCTGATGCACCCTTCAGCATGACAATTGCATTTTTTAGCTCCAGAATTTTTGCTTGATTTCTTTTATTTCAATATTTTTGTTACATTTTTCTGATTGAAATCTGAATTCCTTCTTTGTTTTATCTTTTTTGTTTGTTCATTTGTTTGTTTTGTTTCCTCTATCTGAAAGCTGAAAGGTGACAAGTCTCTTTTTCTCCAGAAATTATTCCTGGTGGCTTACTTATTTTATTATGTAAGGTCATGTTTTCCTAGATGGAATTGACCCTAGTAGATTATTTTTTAACGTTTTTGCATTGAAGAGTTAGATATTTATTATAGCCTTCACTGTCTGGGCTTGTTTTTGCCCATCCTTCTTGGGAATTATTTCCAGATATTTGAAATGACTTGGGTTTTGTAATAAGTGGTATCTGCTTTTATGGGCACTCCAAAGCCAGTAATGCTGTAGTTCTTTCTTACTGATAGAGGAATATTGCCAGACTACCGCCAATGTTCCCTCAAGGCCCAAGAGCTCTTTAGTCAGCTTGTGTTATATGCTGCCTGGACTAGGATTCAGTCTTCAGGGAAGTGGAATCCCTTGTGACCTAGGAAAGATCCGTAGATGTCATCCAAGAGTCAAGTCTTGGGATCTGAGACTCCAAAAGCCTGCTCAATGTTCTAACACACTGCTGGCCATGTGGGTACCTATGGTGCAAAGCAAAATTCCCTTTACTTTTTCTGAAGCTGAAGGAGTTTTGTCCCACAGCCACCACAGCTGGTAATGTGCAGAGTCTCAACTGAGGCCAACAAGCTTTAGATGCTCACCTAAGACCCTCAACATAGTACCTGGGTATCACTGCTGGTTATTTAGGGCCCAAGGGCCCTTCAGTTAGCAGGTGATAAATGCTTCTTAGACTGGGTCCTTCCTTTTAAGGCAGTGGGTTTCTTTCTTATCAGGGTGTGTCTAGAAATGTCATCCAGGGGCCTGGAATGAATGCCTCATGAGTTCGTCTGGTGCCCTATCCTGGTTGGTTGAGCTTGTATCCAAGATGCCAAAGTCCTCCCACCTCTTTTCTCTCCTCTCCTCAAGCAAAAAGAAGGAGTTTATTTTGTATCCACAAGTTGTACAGCCTGTGGTTCTACTGTGTGACAGTCTATTGTCACTCACAATAGTTCTGGTGATGAACTCACCTATAACTTTCAGTTTCTATGGCCTAGACTACCCTTCAAGTTTATTTAGATCACAGAGCACGTTAGCAGTGTGATGGCGAGGTTTGTGGGAACTCAAGTTCAAGCCCCTGGGATTAGTGATTCTCTTCTGTCTAGGGCTGCTTTAAATGCTTCCTCCCTGGGCGGGCATCAGCTGAGTTTGGTCTGTTTTTGGTTTTGTGTTTTTTTTCTTTTTTTTCTGCTCTAACAAGACAGCACTGAGTTCAATGTCTCACAATTTTTTTACTCTCCCTATCCGAGCACACAGAAATACTCTCCAACGCATATTGCCACTGCTGTGGAATGGAGGAAGAGTGATGTTGGTGTTTCAAGACTTTTTTTTTTTTTTTTTTAATCTCTCCATGCCTCTTTCAGCAATACGAGGATAAAACCAAGTATTATGAGGGCTCACCTGATTTTCTGGTTCTTATGAAGGTATTTTATCTGTGTAGATATTTGTTAAATTGGTGTCCTTGTGGGGGTGGGAGTTGGACAATCAGTGGAGTCTTTTATTGCACTATCTTGCTTTACCTCTTTCATTATTTTTTTCTTCTACTAATATTGGATTTGCTTTGCTCTGGCTTTTCTATTTTTAAGATTCATCCATAGTTATTTATTTTATCTGATATTATCATTTTTCAATGTAGGCACTTAACAGCTATAAATTTTCCTCTTAACACTACTTTTGTTGTATCCCAAAGATTTTGATCTGTTGTATTTCTATTATCATTTGTTTCAGGAAAATGTTCAGCTTTTTACTGTCTTCATTGACTCACTGGTATTCAGGAGCATGCTTTTTAATTTCCATGTGCTGGTAGGTTTCCTAAAATTCCTCTTATTATTTGTAGTTTTATTTCATTTTGGTCAGGAAGATACTTGAAATTGTGTCATTTTTTTCCAATATTGTAAGATTTGTTTTATGGTGTGACAGGTAGTCTATCTTTGAGAATGATCCATGTACTGAGGTGAAGAATGTGTATTCTGCAGCTATTGAAGGTGATTTTCTCTGGTGGTATATTTAATGTGTTGCTTTTTATATTTTGTGTATCCATTGTATGTTTTTATATTTTAGCTTACCATAAGGGCTACAGATAATACTTTATACCCCATTATTTTAAACTGATGACAACTTAACACTAATTGCATAAACTAACAGAAAAAAAATACTAATACAACTCAATGTTTTACCTTTGTCATCCCAAGTTTTGACTTTTTCTTGTTTCTGTTTATACATCTTATTGTACTATGTCTTGAAAAGCTGTTGTAGTTTTTTTTTTTATTGTTTTATCTGTTCATGTTTCTACTTAAGATATAAGTATCTCTAGTGGATGCTACTATTATGATGTTGTAATACTGTGTGCTTTCTTGTGTACTTGGTATTACCTGTGAGTTTTGTGCCTTCATAGGATTTCTTATCGCTCATTAACCTCCCTTTCTTTCAGATTGAAAAACTTCTTTAGCATTTTCTGTAGGACAGGTGTGGTGTCAATGAAATCCATCAGCTTTCGTTCTCTTGGGGTAGTCTTTATTTGTCCTTCATGACTGAAGGATGTTTTCACTGGATATACCATTCTATGTAAAGGTTTTGTTTTTTGTTTTTTGTTTTTTGTTTTTTCCTTCAGCACTTTAAATACGTCATGCCTCTCTCTAGGACTGTACGGTTTCCACAGAGGAGTCTGCTGTAGATATGTTGGACCTCCCTTGTATGCTTTTTCTTTTCTGTTTCTGCTTTTCAGATTCTTTCTTTATCTTTGACCTTGGAGATTTTGGTTAATAAATACATTGATTAAATCTTTGGATTAAATCTTCGTGTTCTATAACTTTCTTTACTTGAGTGTTATCTTTCTACCTATTTGGAAAGTTCTCTAATATTATCACTTTAAATAAACTTTCCACTTGATCTCTCTCTCTACCTCCTGTTTAAGACCAATAACTCTTAGATTTTGTTTTTCAGGCTATTTTATAGATTATCTAGGTATGTTTTATTCTTCTTTACTTTTATTTTTTTGTTTTCACTGACTGTGTATTTTCTAATAGCCTGTCTTCAAGCTCACCAGTTTCTTCTGCTGCTTAACTAATTTTGCTATTAAGAGACTGATGCATTCTTCGTTATGCCAGTTGCATTATTTAACTCTAGAATTTGTGCTTAATTTATTAATTTATTTTAATCTCTGTGTTAAATTTGTCTCACAGCATTCTTAGTTTCTTCTCTTTGTTATCTTGAATTTCTTTGAGTTTTGTCAATATGGCTATTTTGAATTCTCTGTCTAAAATGTCACATATCTCTCTGTCTCTCCAATATTGGCCACTGGTGCCTTATTTAATTTGTTTTGTGAGGTAATGTTTTCCTGGATTGTCTTGATGTTTGTGGATGTTTTTCAGTGTCTCAGCATCTGATATTTGGATATTTATTGTAGTCTTCAAAGTGTTGGCTTTGTTCCTGTCCTTTTTGCAAAGGCTTTCCAGGTATTCAAAGGACTAGAGTGTGGTGACCTAAGGATTTTGTCACTGCAGCTGTATTTATGTAAGTGGGAACTCCAAGCATAGGAATGCTGTAGTCCTTACACACTTGTAGAGTTACTGCCTTTGTGGTCTTCGATAAGATATGGAAAAATTATCTGATTTACAGACTGAGACTCTTGTTCTTTTACTTTCTCCCAACCAAACAGTTTTTCTGTCTGTTTTTAACCATCTGGAAATGAGAGAGGTATGGCAGAAACACCCCTGTGGTCACCACCACTGGAACTGCTCTGGGTCAGGTCAGAAGCCAGCACAGAACTGGGTTTATTCCCAAGGCTGCTGTAACCACTACCTGGCTGCCACTCATGTTTATTTAAGGCCCCAGGGCTCCCCAATTAGCAGGTAGTAGAGCAGGCTAGTCCTGTGTTTTCACTTTTAGGGCGATGTCTTCCACAAGGCCCTGGGTGGATCTAGAGATGCTGTCCAGGAGCCAGGGCCTAGACTTGGAAACCTGAGAAATCTACCTGGTGCTCTACTCTACTGCAGCTAAGTTGGTGCCAAAACCACGAGACAGAGTACTTTCCACTCTTCCACTTTCCTCAGGCAGAGGCATCTCCCTGTGTCCACAACCAGCAGAAGACACCATGAGGAGTACTGCCAGGGTACTGTCAGTGTTCACTTAAAGCCCAGTGGTTCTTAAGTTAGCTTGCAGTAAATTATGTCAGTCCTGGGACTCACACTTCAAGGCAGTAGGCTCGCCTCCAACCCAGAGTTGGTCTATAAATTCAATCTCAAATTCAAGGTCTGGAATTGGGAACCTGAGATACCTACCTGGTTTTCTTCTGCACTATGCCAAACTGATATCTAACCTGCAAGACAAAGTGCCCTTTACTCTTTTATCTGCTTTTCTCAAGCATAAGGAGTCTTTCCTCATAGCCATCATGTCTATAGTGTGCTGGGTCCACCTGAAGCTGGCATCTCTCAAAATCTCCCCAAGGTTGATGGCATGTACTACCTGGTTACTAGTGTTGATTATTCAAGATCCAAGTGCTCTTTAGTCAGCAGGTAATAAATCCTGCTAGGACTGGATGTTTTCCTTCAAGGCAGTGGGTTTTCTTCTGGCCCAGGGTTCATCTGGAAATGTCATCCAAGAGCCAGGGCCGGGATTGCTAGATTTATGACTCTGCCAGTGCTACATACTACTGTGGTTGAGCTGGTATCCAAATTGTAAGACACAGTAGTCCTCTTTACTCTTCTGTTTCTTCTCCTTACATGGAAGAAATGGATCTCTTCAGAGCTATGAGCTGTTCTGCCTGGGGTTGGATGGTAAGGGGTGATCCAAGCACTCCCTTAGCCTCCCTGGCTGATGTCCCACTAGGTTACATGCCCCTGAAGTCCACTGGCTCTGTACCCAGCTCAGCACTATAAATTGCCTAGTTGTTTCAATTATTGTGGCCTTGACAGACTTTCATGCTTATTTAAGACTCAAGACCACTTTAGTCAGTAGTGGCAAGGCTTGCTGAAACTCAAGTTCTGACTGCTGTGACAGGTGATTTTCCTCTGGCTAGAGTTGGTCTAAATGGTCCCTCCATAGGCATCGGCTGAGTCCTACCTGGTGTTGGCAGCACTGAGTTTCAATACAAAGTCCCCCATCACTGCATTCTCTCTCTTACAAATGCACAGATTTTCACTCTGCACCACAGGGGAGAAATGACATTGCCAGTCTAGACTGTCCTTCTGACCCTTTTCAGTGCATCTTTTAATAATATTAAGTTAAAACCAGATACTGTGGTCACTCAGCTGACTTTTGGTTCTTGTGAACGTGCTTTTTGTGTAGATAGTGGACCAATTTGGTGTTTCTGTGCGAAGGATGATTGGTGGATGCTTCCATTCTGCCATTTTGCTCTGGCTCCCCTTCCCCATTATTAATTAACTTAGTCATTGACTTATTGTTTAGTTTTAGGACTTGTGTATTTTGGATAAGAGCTCCGTATGAGAAATATTTTTACAAATATTTTATATCATACTGTGGCTTTTCTTCTTATTCTATTGACGTTAACTTTCACAAAGCAAAAGTTTTTGATTAAAAAATATGTCCAGTTTATCTTTTTTGTATCATGGGTCACACATTTGGAGTTGCAGCTAAAAACTTACCACTATACCCAAGGTCATCTAGATTTCCTCCTTTTATTTTTTAGGACTTTTATAGTTTTGCATTACACATTCAAGTCTGTTATCTATTTTTTGTTCATTTGTGTGAAGAATGTAAAATCTATGCCTGGATTAAATTTTTGCAGGTGAATTTCCAGTTTCTTCAGCACCGCTTGTCAAAAAGACGATTTTCCTCCATTGTATAACCTTAGCTCCTTTGGGCCTTTGTCAAGTTTCAATTGATGTTATTTATCTGGGTCTGTTTGTAGGCCCTTATTGTCTTCCACTGATCTATTCGTCTACTGTTTTGTCAATACCACACAGTCCTGATTACTGAGGTTTGTAATAAGTTTTCAAGTCAGATATTGTCAGTCCTGTGACTATTCTCCTTCAGTATTGTGTTGGATATTCTGGGTCTTTTGTTTCTCCTTATAAACCTTAAAATCAGATTGTTAAGATTCCCATAATAACTTGCTGTGATGCTGATATGAATTTCTTGAATCTATAGATCAAGTTGAGAAGAATTGGCAATGAAATGTATCCCAATTTATTTAGTTTATTTTTAATTTCTTTCATCAGAGTTTTGTTGTTTTCCTCATCTAGATATTGCACATATTTTGTTAGATTTATACATATCTCATTTTGGGGGCAGTAATGTAAATGGCATTGTGTTTTAAATTTCAAATTTTACTTGTTTATTGCTAGTATATAGAAAAGTAATTGATTTTTGTGTATTAACCTGTATTCCATGACTTTACAATAATTACTTATTAGTTCCAGCTGTTTTCTGTCTATTCGTCAAGATTTTCTGCACATACAAGTATTCCATCTGCAAACAAAGACAGTTTGATTTATTACCAATTTTCATGTTTTTTATTTTATTTTTTGCCTTATTGCATTAACTAGGACTTCGAGTATGATGTTGAAAAATAGCAGTAAGTGAGGACATGATCTTAGTAAGAAAACTTTAAGTTTCTCACCATTATGTATAATGTTACACGTAGGTTTTTTTGGATATGCTATTTATTGAGTTGAGTACATTTTCCTCCATTTTTACTTTTCTGAACATTTTTGTTATGAATAGTGTAGGATTTTTTTCAAGTGCTTTTTCTGCAACTGTTGATTTAATAACGTAATTTTTCTACTTTAGCCTGGTGACATGATAAATTACATTAATTGATCTTTAAATGTTGAGCCAGCCTTGCATGTCTGGGATAAATTCCTATTGGTTGTGGTGTATAATTGTTATTCTATATAGTTAAATTAAGTTTGCTAACATTTTGTTGAGAATATTTGCATTTATGTTTATTAGAAACATTATCCCGGAACTGTCTTTTCTTGTAATGGATTTGTCTGATTTTGGTGTTGGGGTGGTGCTGACCTCATGGAATAAAAATGCATTTCATTTGCTTCTGGACTGGCGCTTTCTGTTTTGAAAAAAATATTAATTATTGATTCAAATTTTAAATAGATATATGCCCATGCAGATTGTCTATTTCTTCTTCTGTGAGTTTTGTCAGACTGACTTTCAAGAAATCAGTCCATTTCTTGTGTATTGTCAAATTTGTTAGCATAAAGTTGTACATAGTATTTATTTGTTATCTTTCCCTTGTCCATAAATTATGAAGTTCTCTTTCCTTTTGTATTTGACATATTGGTGCTTTATATTCTCTTTCTTTTTTTCTTAGCTTGTGAAGAAGCCCATTGATTTTATTAATCCTTAAAAAACACTGCTTTGAGCTTCATTGATTCTCTCTATTAGCTTCCTGTTTGGCTCTAATGTTTATTATTTCTACTGCTTATTTTCGATTTTATTTTCTATTTTTTCTAGTATCATGAGATGAAAGCTTTGATTATTTCTTTTATACATGTCTTCTTTTCTAATATATGCATTTTTAATACATTGTTTTACCATTTGAATAAAATACAAAAAGAAAATGAAAGCAGCATTCTTTAGAGGAACTGTCACCACAATCTTTAATACACTATTATTTTCCTTTAAATTATGCTTTTAAAGATGTATATGTTTGTTTATTGTTTTCTTCTCCTGCAATACAAATTGGGCTGTTTTTTCCTCAATCTTTTAATGTTAGCTTTGGGAGCAAATGTGAAGATTCATTATATAGGTAAACACGTGTCATGGGGGTTTGTTGAACAGATTACTCCATCAACCAGATACTAAGCCCAGCACTCAAGAGTTATATTTTCTGCTCCTGTCCCTCCCCACAACGTCCACCCTGAAGTAGACTCTAGGGTCTGTCGCTTCTTTCTTTGTGTTGATAAATTCTCACCATTTAGCTCCCACTTATAAGTGAGAACATGCGGTATGTGGTTTTCTGTTTCCGCATTAGTTTAGTAAGGATAATAACCTTCAGCTCCATCCATCTTCTTGAAAAAGACATGATCTCACATTTTTAATGGCTGCATAGTATTCCATGGTGTGTATGTACCACATTTTCTTTATCCATTCTGTCACTAATGGGCATTTAGGGTGATTCCATGTTTTGCTATTGTGAATAGTGCTGCAATGAACATTCACATGCATGTGTCTTTATGGTAAAATGATTTATACTCCTCTGAGTATATACTACCGTTTACCTCAGTAATGGGGTTGCTGAGGTAAATTATAGTTCTGCTTTTAGCTCTTTGAGAAGCCATCATACTGCTTTCCCCAATAGTTGAACTAATTTATACTCCCACCAAGAGTGCATAGGGGTTCCCTTTTTCTCCACAACCTCAATAGCATCTGTTGTTTTTTGACTTTTTAATAATAGCCATTCTTAATGGCATGAGATGGTATCCAATTGAAGTTTTGATTTGCATTTCTCTAATGATCAGTGATATTGAGATTTTCTTCATATGCTTGGTGGCTGCATGTATGCCTTTTTGTGGGAAGTATCTGTTATGTCCTGTGCCCACTTTTTAGTGAGGTTGTTTGTTTTTCTCTTGTAAATTTGTTTAAGTTCCTTATATATGCTGGATATGAGACCTTTGTCAGATGCACAGTTTGCAAATATTTTCTCCCAGTCTGTAGGCTGTCTTTTTATTCTGCTGATAGTTTCTTTTCCTGTGCAGAAGCTCTTTAGTTTAATTATATCTCATTTGTCAATTTTTGCTTTTGTTGTGATTGCTTTTGGTGTCTTTGTCATGAAATGTTTGATCATTTCTATGGCCGAGATGGTATTGTCTAGGTTGTCTTCCAAGGTTTTTATAGGTTTGAGTTTTACATTTAAGTCTTTAATCCTTCTTAAGTTGATTTTTTTGTATGGTGTAAGTAAGGAGTCCAGCTTTAATCTTCTGTGTATGGCTAGCCAGTTTTCTCAGCACCATTTATTGAATAAGAAGTCTTTTCCTTATTGATTGTTTTTGGTTAGCTTTGTCAAAAATCAGATGGCCATAGATGTGTGGGCTTATTTCTGGGTTCTCTATTATGTTGCATTGGTCTATATGCCCATTTTTCTACCAGCATCATGCTTTTCTGGTTACTGTAGCCCTGTAAAATAGTATGAAGTTTGGTAACGATGCCTCCAGCTTTGTTCTTTATGTATACGATTGCTTTGGCTATTTGTTTAAAAAAAAAACTGATATAAATTTAAAAATAGTTTTCTTCAGTTCTGTGAAGAAAGCCATTGGTAGTTGGATAGAAATGCATTGAATCTATAAATTTTTTTAGGGCAGTATGTCCATTTTAATGATTTTTTTTTTTCTATCCATGATCGTGAGATGATTTTCCATTCATTTCCATTATCTCTGATTTTCTTGGCAGTGCTTTATAATTCTCATTGTAGAGATCCTTTTCCTCCTGACTTAGCCATATTTCTAGGTATTTTATTCTTTGGGGTGCAGTTATCAATGGGATTGCCTTCCTAATTTGTCTCTTGGCTTGCCTGTTGTTGGTTTATAGAAATCTTAGTAATATTTTTACTTTGATTTTGTATCTTGAAACTTTGCTGAAGTTGTTTGTCAGCTGAAGGAGCTTTTGGGCTGAGACTGGGGTTTTCTAAATATAGAATAATGTTCTCTGCAAGCAGAGATAGTTTGACTTCCTCTCTCCCTATTTGGATGTGCTTTATTTCTTTCTCTTGACTGATTGTGCTGGCCAGGACTTTTAATACTATGAGAAATAAAAGTGGTAAGAGAGGACATTCTTGTCTTGTGCCAGTTTTCAAGGAAAATGCTTCCAGCTATTACTCATTAAAAGTGGGTTAGCTGTGGATTTCCTATAGATGGCTTTTATTATTTTGAGGTATGTTTCCTTAATATCTATTTTTAGAGGTTTTTTTAAACATAAAGGAATGTTGAATTTTATCAAAAGTCTTTTCCACATCTACTGAGATAAGAATGTGGTTTTAGTTTTTATTTCTGTCTATGCAATGAATCACATTTATTCATTTGCACATGTTGAACACACCTTGCATCTTGAGGATGAAGACAGTTGATTGTGAGGAATTAGCTTTTTGATGTGCTGCTAGATTCAGTTTGCAGGGTTTTTCTGTTTGTTTGTTTGTTTTTGTTTTTTTTTTTTTTAGTATTTTTGCATTAATGTTTATCAAAAATATTGGCTTGAACTTTTCTTCTTTTGTTATGTCTTTGACAGATTTTTGTATCAAGATGATGCTGTCCTCTTAGAATAAATTTAAGAAGAGCTCCTCTCTTCAATTTCTTGGAATATTTTCTGTAAAATTTGATTGTGAATTCATCAGGTCCTGGGCTTTTTTTTTTTTTTTAATAGATAGGCTGCTTATTACTGATTCAAGTTTGGAGCTTATTATTGCTCTGTTCAAGGAATAAATTTCTTCCTGGCCCAATCTTGGAAGGGTGTGTTTCAGGAATTTATTCATTTCATCTAGGTTTTCCAGTTTGTGTGTATAGAGGTGTTTATGGTTGTTTGTATTTCTGTGCAGTCAGTGGTAACATTCCCTTTGTCGTTTCTAATTGTGTTTATTTGTATCTACTCTCTTTTCTTATGTATTAGTCTAGCTAGTGGTCTATTTTATTATTTTTTTTTCAATAACCAACTGCTGGACTTGTTTATCTTTTGAATGCTTTCTTGAGTCTTCATTTCCTTTAGATCAGCTCTAATTTTTGTTATTTTTTTATCTTCTGCTAGCTTTGGGGTTGATTTGCTCTTGTTTTTCTAATTCTATCAGTTTTAAAGTTAGTTTCTTAATTTAAGCTCATTCTTACTTTTGCTGGGAGTATTTAGTGATATGAATTTCCCTCTTAACACTGCCTTTGCTGTATCTCAGAGATTCTGGTATGTTGTATGTTTGTTCTCATTATTTTCAAACAACTTTTTAATTTCTGCCTTAGTTTTATTATTTACCCAAAAGTCATTCAGGAGCATGTTGTTTAATTTCCATATAATTTCATGGTTTTGAGCGATTTTCATTGTTTTCACTTTTATTTTTGTTGTATTGTGGTCTGAGAGTGGGTTTGGCATAATTTGTGTTCTTTTAGATTATTTTATGTTCAATTATGTGGTCAATTTTTGAGTATGTGACATGGAGCGATGAGAAGACTATATATTCTGTTGCTCTTTGGGCAGAGAGTTCTGTAAAGATCTGTCAGATCCATTTGGTTCAATGTTGAGTTTAGGTTCTGAATATCTTTATTAATTTTCTCCCTTGATGATGTGTCTAATACTGTCAGTGGAGTGTTAAAGTCTCCCACTATTATTGTGTGGGAGTCTATGTCTCTTCGTAGAGATCTAAAAACTTTGTTTATAAATCTGGGTACTCTTGTGTTGGGTGCATACATATTTAGAATAGTTAAGTCTTCTTGTTGAGTGGAGACCTTTACCACTATGTAACACCATCCTTCTTTGTGTGTGTGTTGTTTTTTTTTTGCTTGTGTGTTTTTTTTTTTTTTTTTTTTTGTCTTTGTTGGTTTGAAGTCTGTTTTGTCTGAATTTGGGATTGCAACCCTGCTTTTGTTCTGTTTGCTATTTGCTTAGTAGATTTTCCTGCATCCCCTTATTTTGAGCCTGTGGATGTCATTATTTGTGAGATGGGTCTCTTGAAGACAGCATACCATTGAGTCTTACTTTTTAAATCCAGTTTGCCAATTTGTGTCTTTTAATTGGGGCATTTAGCCCATTTACATTCAATGTTAGTATTGATATGTGTGGATTTGATCTTTTCATTGTGCTTCTAGCAGGTTATTATGTTGGCTTGCTCCTTTGGTTGCTTTCTAGTAAAACTGATCTGTGGGTTGCAGTGTATTTTTGTATTACCTGATAGTGGTCCTTGCTATATTTAGTGCTCCTTTCAAGATCACTTGTAAGGCAGGCCTAGTGATAACAAATTCCCTCAACATTTGCTTATCTGAAAAGAATTTTATTTTTCCTTTACTCAGAAAGTTTAGTTTAGCTAAATATAAAATTCTTGATTGAAGATTTCTTTTTCTCTTTAAGAATGTTGAATATTGGCCCCCAATCTCTTCTGGTTTGTAAGATTTCAGCTGAGATGTCTGTTATTAGCCTGATGTAGTTCCTTTTGTAGGTGATCCGCATTTTTTCTCTAGATGGCTTTAACATTTTTTCTTTCATTTCAACCTTGAAAACTCTGATTATGATGTGTCTTTGTGATGATCTCCTTGTGTAAAATCTTGCAGGAGTTCTATACTTTTCCTGGATTTGACAGTTGACCTCTCCAGTAAGGTTGGAGAATTTTTATTGATGATATCCTAAAATATATTTTCTAAGTTGTTTGCTTTCTCTTCTCTTCCTTTCCTTCGGGGATGCCAATGATTTGTAGATTTGGCCTCTTTAATCTCATATTTCTCAGAGATTTTGTGCATTCCTTTTCTACTTTTTAAAAACTTTGTCTGACTTTCTTATTTCAGAGAAGCAGTCTTCAAATTCTAAGATTATTTGCTCACCTTGGTTTATTCTGCAGTTAATACTTGTGGTTAAATTGAGACATTATTGTATTATTCAACTCTGTCAGACCCATTAGTTTCTTTTTTGTGCTGGTTGTTTCATGCTGTATTGCTTTATTGTAATTCTTAGTTTCTTTAGATTGAGTTTTGCTATCTTTCTGACTCTCAATAATCTTCATCCTATCCATATTCTATTATTTTTATTTTTTTGAAACAAAGTCTTGCTCTGTCACCCAGGCTGAAGTGCAGTAGCATGATCTTGGCTCACTTCAACCTCTGCCTTCTAGGCTTAAGCAGTTATCCAGCCTCAGCCTCCCAAGTAGCTGGGACTGCAGGCAGGAGCTGCCATCCTGTCAAATTTTTGTATAAACATATATATATTTGTAAAGATAGGTTTTTGCCATGTTGTCCAGGCTGGTATCAAACTGTTGAACTCAAAGTAATTCGCCTGCCTCAGGCTCCCAAAGTGCTGGAATTACAGGTATGAGACATCACACCCAGCTCCCTATCCATATTCTGAAATATATTTCTATCATTTTAGCCAGCTCAGCCTGGTGAAAATCTCTTATTGGAGAGCATTGCAGAACAGGTGTGGTTGTTTGGAGGTGTCTGTCAAGAAAAGTAATGAAGCAAGTCTCAATCATTTTAGGAGGTTTATTTGCCAAAGTTAAGCATGTGCACCCAGGAGACAGGTCTATGCCTTTCTCCAAAGATGATTTTGAGGGCTCCAAATTTAAAGGAGAAAGGGTGGGATATTGAGAAGTACACAATTTTCATGTAAGAGAAAGGCAAAGAAAAACAGTCATTCATGCCTTTATCTTTCTCAGTGAATCTGTATTTTTTACATAAGGTGACAGACAAGTAGGGTAGAGAAAAAATGCAGGGAATCTGCATTTTACATAAGATAACATAGACAAAATGGGGCAGGGGAACAAACAGATATGCATTTGTGTCTGGTGGGTCAAAGGTGACTGCACCTGTAAGGATAAGCTATCGATTTATATTGCCATGGTGAAATTTTAACAGAAGCACCTGAAAAGATCTTGAAACTCACTAGGAATTTCACTGTGGGCAAAATATGAAGGAGGTAAGCAGCTTTTCATCTTGTAGCCATCTTACTTAGGAACCAAAAAGAGAAGTCAGGTTCATGTGAAGCAGTTTCCAGCTTGACTTTTTCCCTTGGCTAAATGAGTTTGCAGTCCCAGATTTCAATTTTTTTCACATTACCCTCTTTGAAAAAAAAGTTTTTGAGAAAGCATTTTAAAAGGAATATGAGTTACTGGTCTCACGTTGCTTTTTTCTCCTTATTTGGGCTGTTTCTCATTGCTAAGATAGTTAATTCCTAGAAGTTCAGTTCCCATGTTGCTAGGAATACTTATTCCTAGGAGATCTTGTCCCACATTGCTAGGAAGGTTCATTCCTAGGAAGTCATGTTCCATGAAGAGAAAAAAATAGGAGGAGAAAGGAAGAAAAACTGAAAGAAAAAAAAGAAGAAAAATATGTATATAGGGATTTAGGCCAGCTTTATAGCAACAAAAGGAAAGCAAACTTGGAAGCTGAATCAGTTTGTATTACTGCCTCCTCAATAAGAGCAATTCTGTGGGCAATCATTACCCTAGACCTTTCCATTGTACTTTGACTTATTAGCAAGCACATACCATAACAACCTTGTAAGCAGAAACAGGAAAGAACACAAATTATTATTATTCCTATTATAACCAATACCTTCTGCCACCAAGCTCCCCAAGATTCAAACCAACCACTCAACCAATTGATAAGTGAGGGTTGGGGTCAGACATAAGATATAGGTTTTTATATCAGTCATAAGTCAGGTTATGTTCTTCAATTCATCTGGAATATACACACAACATTTTGTTTTTATGATGTTGCAGGTCCCCTCTTGTGCTACCATGAGTGTATTTAAAGCCATATAGTTTTGCAGCACAGCTTTTCTCATAACCATGACCTCATTGTTCAGCAAGAAGATACTCATATGGCTATCATTCATTCAGGGTCTTTTAGGTATAATTCATTAAGGCCTGTATATGCCATATAACATCTTCAATACCTATCCTTGGCACAAAGATTGGAGCTAAGTGAGTATACCATTGAAATACTGAATCTGTCCAATGAGATTGTAAATAGAAAAGGTTTGCTGGTTTTGACAGGGTCTGAATTACTAATCTTTGTACCCAGCATACCCTAGGGAACAACATCCTAACCACCACCCTGGAGGTAACCATGGCCATAAGTTGGTGCCACATAGCCAACATGTCCCCTTTGGAGCTAGCAGATAAATGCCTAGTCGTTGCACCCAATCGGTGGCATGCCAGTTGGTGTGTTGTAATATGACAATGTTGTCACAGCATTCTCCAGGTAGCCACCCTGTATCTCTCATATCATCTTAGAAAAAGCCAAGATTTGGTAAATAATTTTTCTCAGTGTGCTCCCTGAAGATAAGGTGCCTAGTCATGATCTGCAACCTGGAGATTTTGTCTATTGGAAGAGACATCTATAAAGGATTCCCTTCAACCCTGATAGAAGGGCCCATGCCAGCTACTAATGACTAATCAAATTGCTACAAAATTAGAGGATATAGACTCATGGATTCACATATCTCATCTTAAAATGGCACAGCCTCCTGAGTGGACTGTAAAGCCCACCAAAGACCCTCACCTCCAGTTCATTAAACATCAACCTTCAATCCAGGATTAGAAGCAGACAACAGCTGTTGTGGACAGCTTAAACCCAAGCCATAGGACCAGGCCTGTGTAAAAAGGAACACCTATGTTTACATATTGCAATATGTTTCCCTTGAGAGAATTTGCATTGCTAATTTTTGTTGTCATATGCATGGACTTTCTTGTTATAATTTCACAACGGGACAGGTGATGTTTTACAAAAGGGTTGGATCAGAGTGTAAGCAGCACTAGGGCAAGTGCTGTAGGCCAGGGAAAGTGAAATGCCTCTGTGAACTTAGTCAATTGTATTTTAATTATTCCATTGGTCCTCTCAACCAAGCCTGAGGACTAGAGATTATAGTCACAATGAAAATGTTTAAATATGAGCCAAATTTTACAAATATTTTGAATAAACTAACCAGTAATGTGAGTTCCCTGTCACTGTGAAGTTCACAGGGGACTCCCCACAATAGAATAATTGTTTCTAGTAGGATGTTTCCAACTGCCATGGCTGTTGCTTGCCTGCAGGGAAAAGCTTCAACCCAATGGGAAAACATGCAGACCTTTATTAAAACATATTGTAACATTGAGATTATGGCAGCTGGAAAAAATCAAGCTGCCATGTCTCAAAGGGTCCAGCGAGAAGGAGAAAATGACCCTGGACCCCATGGAAGGGCTTTCCTGGTTTATATTGGGGACAAATAACCATTGAATGTAAACTTTTGTGCCGCTGTGAAGGATGATTTCCAGTAATATTGTTTACACCAGGGTGTCATTCCACCTGGATTGCAATGGGTTAGATCATGAACATATTCCACAAGTGGCACCTAACATCCCACTGGACTAATGGGTTTATTATTCGGTCTACACCATATTTCAATTTTGGGAGACAATTATCTCCCTGCCTATTTCCAAGTAGATTTCTTTTTTGTAGGAGCTATGCTCTGGGTTTCTTTCAACGTGTTTTTAAGTGTTTCAGGTTTTATGGTCATTTCCCAGATTGAAGCTCATGACTCGAATGCTGCTCTTTTAGCTGTAGCATCAGCCAGTTTGTTATCCTGACTCATTTTGAGTGATTTGGGATTTCTATAATTGCCAAATGTTTTGGTTTTAGAAGAGCTTCTGAAAGCTCTGATACTTGTCCATTTTTTATGGGCTGCCCTGAGGAAGTTAAATATCCTGTCTCCTTCCACAGCATCCCAAATTCATGAGCACCCCAAAAGCATGGCAGCTGTTAGTATATATGTTTGCAACTTTGTCTTTTTCCAATTGACAAACTTGGGTCATGGCAATCAATTCAGCCACTTGAGCTGATCTGGCTTGGGGAAGAGAACTGGCTTCAATTACCTTTAGTAAAGACACCACAGCATAGCCTGCTCTAAAATTTCCATCTTCTGCTCTTAAATAAGACCAATCTGTATACCATTCTATTTCATCATTATCCAGTGGCATCTCTTGTGGGACTGTCTTGGGGGTGAGACGTCAGTCAGTCATCAGGACACAGACATGAACGGATTTGTCGAAAGGGCCCAGCAAGAGAGTGGCTGGATTAAGATTATTACAGTAGGAAATAGTAATATTGGGAGATGATAAAAGCAAAATTTTAAAAGAGGCCAGCCGGTTGACAGACAGATGTTGACTATGATGAGAGTTTAGAAGGGTCTCAAGAGTATGTGGCACAAAATGGTAAGGGGGAACCCATAATTATTTCAACAGACTTGTACTAAAGGGCTGTGGCTGCCATTTTTCTTACACAAGGAAGCAGTCCTCGAGCTTCAGCCCTGAAGTCCAGCTGTTGGCTATAATAGCCTATAGGTCTCTGATGATCACCATGTTTCTGGGTCAGTGCCTCTGATGCAGTATCTCCAATTTTGTGTACAAAAATGGAGAAAGGCAATTTGTAGTTTGTGTGACCTAAGGATGGGCCATTAGTTAGAATTTCCTTTATTTGTTGTACAGCTGATTGTCCTTCTGGAATCCACACGATGGGATCAGATTGCACATTTTTAAGGTATGCATACAGAGGTTGAACCATAAGGGAGAAATTTCATATCCAGTTTCTACAGTAGCCTGCCAGGCCCAAACAATACTCTAACTTGTTTCTTAGTGACAATCATTGAAAAAGCTAAAATTTCTCTCACTCTGTCAGGGTTAATACTCAGTCCTTTGACCAAGATACTTATATGCCCCAAATACTTAACTTGCAGTAACTATAGCTGAAGTTTGTCTTTAGACACTTTGTGGCCCTTGGTGGCCATTTGAGTAAATATAGATTATCTTCCTCAGAGTAAGAGAGTGTGTTTGAATAAAGGAGAAAATCATCTACATACTGGATGAGTATTGAGCTCTGGGGAAAATTTAAATCCTTTAAATTAGCTTTTAATACTTGGGAGAAGTACCTGGAACTTACTGTATACATTTGGGGCATTATAGTCCACATATTTTACTATTCTTTCCAAGTAAATGGAAACAAATATTGGCTGTCTGGATCTACAGGAATACTAAAGGAGGCACTGCGGAGATCCACAACTGAGAAATACTGGCTGGTAGTGAGTATAGCTGACAGAAGTGTATATGGTTTGTGGACTACTGTGTGTCTGGGTACTATGATATTGTTCTTTGCCCTCAAGTCCTGCATAAATATCCATCCTCTCCCACTTGGGAAGGGAATATAGAGCTGTTGCAGGCATGTGTGCAGAGAATAATGAGTCCCTTTTTCAGATAATCTTATATGATAGTAAGAGACAGGATTAGCTGGATTTCCTAGGCTGACTACAAATCCCTAAACCTAGCTGGGAAGGTTACTGCATCCACCTTTAAATACAGGGCTTGCAACTTAGCTCACACCCGACCAATCAGAGAGCTCACTAAAATGCTAATTAGGCAAAAACAGGAGGTAAAGAAATAGCCAATCATCTGTTGCCTGAGAGCACCGCAGGAGGGACAAGGATCGGGGTATAAACCCAGGCATTCAAGCCGGCAATGGCAACCCCCTTTGGGTCCCCTCCCCTTATATGGGAGCTCTGTTTTCACTCTATTTCACTCTATTAAATCTTGCAACTACACTCTTCTGGTCCGTGTTTTGTTACCACTCGAGCTGAGCTTTCCCTCACCGTCCACCACTGCTGTTTGCCGTCATTGCAGGCCCGCCGCTGACTTCCATCCCTCTAGATCTGGCAGGGTGTCTGCTCCTGATCCAGAAAGGCACCCATTGTCACTCCCAATAGGGCTAAAGGTTTGCCATTGTTCCTGCACGGCTAAGTGCCTGGATTCGTCTTAATCGAGCTGAACACTAGTCACTGGGTTCCATGGTTTTCTTCCACGACCCACAGCTTCTAATAGGGCTATAACACTCACAGCATGGTCTAATATTCCATTCCTTGGAATCTGTGAGGCCAAGAACCCCAGGTCAGAGAACAGGAGGCTTGCCACCATCTTGGAAGTGGCCCACTACCATTTTGGAAGTGGTCCGCCACCATCTTGGGAGCTCTGGGAGCAAGGACCCCTGGTAACAAGAGGGACAATTCCATTTATGGCTGCCTGTTGTAGAGGATATTGTTTAAGGTTGGGTAGGGGTTTCCTTGGGTCTATCTCCATCTTAATTGGAGTAGCTGAGTATATTTTCCCTATATCTGTATTTGGCTGAGACCATAAGTGGGAGTGGATATCCTTGAGCAAGTACTCTGCCTCTGGGGTTTACAGGAAGATTGAGGAAGCTAAAAAGTGTTTTACCCTTTTTTGCTCTTTATTCCAATGTTCTCTCTTCTCCTCTAATATTTCCTTCTCTGTTTCCATTTCATTTTCCTTGTCAGAAGATGACATTTTAACATTACTAGTACTAAATCATGGTACATTGTCAGGATGTTTTCTTAATTTGGTATTTTTGGTCTTCTGGCTCTAATTCTAAAACAGTGTTTTACTTTTTGATGAAAAAAGAGGTATGGGCATTATGGATGCTGAGGAGATCATGGCCCAAAAGACTGACAGGGGCCCCAGAACATATTAGAAACATGCGTTACTGACTGAGCCTGTCATATTTAGAGCCTACAGTGGAGGAACTTAACCTGGCAAACAGTAAGGTACAGGTTCGGACTTCAAATATAAGATGGTTTTATTAGACACACCCACCATGTTAATTCTTTCATTACGTCAAGGACTGGGGTTTATAAATAAGCCAAAATTTATCAGAGATATTGTTGCACCTGTGTCAATTCAGGCAGTTTTAAGCTTACGATTTGTTATTATATTAATCTTTCCCAATGTGTCCGTCAGGATACAATATTTGGAGAGTTGAAACCCTGTACTTCCTCGAATAATTCCTAGTCTTCCTGAGTTGCATTCTCCTGCCTTTTTTTGTTTGTTTGTTTCAGTCTAAGGCAGTTCCTCTTAAGGTGTCCCAGTCTTTTACAGTTGTAACAGACTGAGAGGGAAGAGTCCTCAAACCCAGGGAGCTTAAAATCTTTCTGTGGCTGAGAGGTTTGAGAAGTTACTTACTTTAGCTGTAAATGTATAACTTGGGCAATCTTCTGTTTTTCCTTTTTAATCATAGTGCAGGATAATTGGTAAGCTATGTAAACTTGTTCATTAGTTCTGGCCGTGGCCCAGTTTGTCATGTGACATTATACAAGGTAGGCTAAATCACCCTCTAGTCCATGTAAGAAATTTGCATTTAATTATGTATCATTTTTATTTTTTTCAAAGCAATTCGCTGACATCCCACAATATTGTCTTAAAGTTTTATCAAAACATGTGAAATAATCTAAAACTGATTCACTTTGGTTCTGGCGGCATCGTTGGACTTGATTCCACAACGATTTGCAACACTGAAGGAATGATATTTAACAGAGCAGTTGCTCATTTTCATGCCTCTTTGTGCTTATCTTGTGGATTTTGGAGGGTTGATTGTTGTGATTTTATTGGTTCTTCAGGGGTCAAATCCCCTATAGGGTCTGACCACTGTGCTTTCCCCAGCCATTCCGTGGCTTTTGCTTCTGAGACCAACATGTGGACTAGCTCATAAAGATCTAAATGACATTAGTCATAGGTTCTGATGATGAGCTCACTTTTTCAGGCAAACCCAATTGGATCTTTATGGGGATCAGGACTTTTTTTTAACTATGCCTTGCAACTCAGCCTTTGACCAGGTTTGGTAGACAATCACTGGGGTTCCCCTACCTATTACTAGTTGTTCCTGAAATGGGGTGATCATGAGAGCTGTCCCTGCAGGGTCACCCTTTTCCACACCTTTAAGATAAGAGGCTGCCACTGAGGCTGTCAGAAAATCATTGGGGGTAGGTCTTTGAAGTAAGACTACCTATTGCCTTCTGTTGAGTAAGTGGTAGACATGCAGGAGAAGGAGGGGCAGATCTTGTCTGGGAAGTTCAGAGAGGTCAGGATAGAGTGGGGTTGTAGGTGGAGGTTGGGGAGGTGCAAAGGGGGAAGTAAGGAATTCCCAGAATTTCTTTAAGATAGATAAAAGAAAGTTCTTGATTAGCATTTCTGAGTTCTTTGTTGGCATCCTGTAGGGAGATGAGGCAGTCTTCCCTGCTTTTGCTACTCTCCAGATACCACTGAAAGCAGCACTCCCATTTTGGTTGTTTAGTTTTTGTGCCTGCATTTTCCACCCTCATTCGCAAGTACACGAATTTGGGCAGCTCAAAAAATCCCCATTTAGGACATTGTAACTTAGGATCTGCTTTAGTTACAGTGGTCCACCTGATAAAATATTTGCATGATGATTCACCATAAGTATTTTGCATATACCTGGACAGTTTCTAAAGGGGGAATTTTATGTTCCTCAGCTGCTGGGGTTTTAGCTAACTTGCCTCATTTCCCATAATTTAGAGTTCCCTTTTGGATTTGACCAAATCGGGACGTGTGTCAGACCCAAAATGTGCTGCTTGCAGACCTAGTTTTTCATGGACATTACTCCCTGAACTGGTTCAGTCCACCCGTGTCATGGCTACCTGGCACTGTGCCAGGGGCTCAAGGTGCGCGAGGGATCAGCTCCTTATATGCACCTGCTGGCTTAGATTAGAACCTAAGTATGTTCTTCTAAGGGGGAAAACCTATTTAGAGCTGCTTCACGTCTTAGAGTTCCTCCCTGACACCCTCATGTGATTCTCAGTTGCCTGAGAATGCCCTGAAAGGCTGAGGGGAGCAAGGTGCTCTTATTTCTCTTATTTCTTTGGAGTGAAAGATTCCACACTCATGAGCTAAAGAATTCAGATTTGGTCAAATCCAATAGGGGAAAGTACCAACACACACACACACACACACACACACACACACACCCCACAACAAGGCAGAAACAAACAGCAAAACCGTTAAGCAAAACTAACGATGATCACACAAATTATATGATTTCTGAGTGCTCTAAGTGTAAACAGAAATTAACGCCAGTTGGTTAATGCTAATTTTCGTCATTTAAAAGAACTTGCAAGACAGAATCCCAAACCAGTTTCTTACCTAGTAATGGTGGCTCAAGCTTAAGATGGTTCTCCCCCAATGCAGATGCAGATGGACTCACCTTTCTTGATGGAAGCAAGTGGAAACTACCTGTGTTACTGGGGGTCCTGGCTCCCAGAGCTCCCAAGATGGTAGTGGGCCACTTCCAAAATGGCAACAGGCCTCTTCCAAGATGGTGGCAAACCTCTGTTCTCTGACCTGGGGTTCTTGACCTCAAGGATTCCAAGGAATGGAATCTTGGGCCATGTGGTGAGTGTTATAGCTCTATTAGAAGAGGTGGGTCACGGAAGAGAACCATGGAACCCACTGACTAGTGTTCAGCTTGATTAGGATGACCCTGGGCACTTAGTCACGCAGGAACAATGGCAAGTCTGTAGCCCGATCAGGAGCGGCAATGGGCGCCTCCTTGGATCAGGAGCACAGCAGACATCCTGCTGGATCCAGAGGGATGGAAGTCAGCAGCGGTCAGCCAGGGCGGCAAACAGCAGTGGTGGACGGTAAGTGAAAGCTCAGCTTGAACCGTAACAAACACACACCAGAAGAGTGCAGTTGCAAGATTTAATAGAGAGAAAACAGAGCTCCCATACAAAGGGAGGGGTCCTAAAGAGGGCAGCCATTGCCGGCTTGAATGCCTGGATTTGCATCCCAATCATTGTCCCTCCCTCTGTGCTCTCAGGGAATAGATGATTGGCTATTTCTTTACCTGCTGTTTTTGCCTAATTAGCATTTTAATGAGCTCTCTTTCCTACCTGATTGGTCGGGTGTGAGCTAAGTTGCAAGCACCGTGTTTAAAGGTGGATGTGGTCACCTTCCTAGCCAGGCTTAGGGATTCTCAGACAGCTTAGGAAATCCAGCTAGTCCTGTCTTTCACCTCAAGAAAGAGGCTTTTTAACAGGAAATAAACCTCAGACTCCCCAACTAAAAAAATGTTGGGAGATCAGAGATCCCTGGAGGAAAGAGGTGCCGGACTTCAGCAAATCATCCTATCAGTTTGGGCTATAAGGTGTCCAAGTAAGTACCAAGCACCGCTGCAGGCCGGGTCACCATCACTCAGGATCTCATCGTGGTTACCAGATATCAATCGTGAAAAATGGCAAGTCTCAAGCATTTTAGGATGCTTATTTGCCAAAGTTAAGGATCTGCACCCATGAGACTGGTCTATGTCTTTAAAGATGATTTTGAGGGTTCCAAATTTAAAGGAGAAAGGGTGGAATATTGAGAAGTACACAATTTTCATGTAAGAGAATGGTAGGGAAAAATAGTCATTCATGCCTTTGTCTGGTTCAGTGAATGTGCTTTTTTATTTTTTTACATAAAGTGATATAGACAAATGGGGCAAGGAAAAATGCAGGGAATCTGCATTTTACATAAGATAACATAGACAAAATGGAGCAGGGGAACAATCAGATATGCATTTGTGTCTGGTGGGCCAAAGGTGACTGCACCTGTAAAAGATAAGCTATCAATTTACATTGCCATAGTGAAATTTTAACAGAAGCACCTTAAAAGATCTTGAAGCTCAGTAGGAATTTCATTGAGGGCAAAATAGAGGGGAGACATGTAGCTTTTCATCTTGTGGCCATCATCTTATTTAGGAACCAAAAAAGGAAAGGCAGGTTTGTGTGACCCAGTTCCCGGCTTTTCTTTTCCTTTTGGCTAAGTGAGTTTGTGGTCTGAAAATTTAATTTCCTTTCACAAAGGACATACAATACTCTGATCATTGGATTTACTTGAGTTTTTGACTTGGTTCTTTCTCATCTCTGTATGTTGGTGCTCCTTTAAATGCAGTGCAGATTTAGTACAGTCAATCAACTTCTTTTCTAGATGTTTTCACAGGGCCAAGGCTTTGCCCAGTATCTTTATTTGAAGCTGACTTCTAGCCTCCAGTTTTGAAGGTGGGTATGTCAGTGAGGTATTTTTGGTGTTGAAGCTTTGAGATGTGATCCAGTAGGTGGCACTTAGGCTTATTGGTCAGTTGGTAGACTCTTGCTTAGTTGTGTGGCTCCCTTACGCTTCCTCACAGTTGTGGCCATGTTCCCTCTGAATGTTCTGAAACTGTGAGTTTCTCTTACCCTTGAATGCTGGCTCTAGATCATAGCTTCACATTCCTTAACTTCCCACTGCAATTCTGGGATGATGTCAATGTTTATGTTCCTTCCTCAACTTGGAGGCAGCAGAAGAAGGGACCTTAGTAGTGATTGTGGCCAAGGGTATTTTGCTTGTCTCCTGGGGGCTCCAACTCAAAAAGATGCAGGATAAAAATTGCTCAATGAAATAATCCCAAGATGGAGAGTCTGTGCTCTGTGGCCAAATTAGGGATTCCCTGTCTGGTAACGAGCAGTGTGGGGTGCGTGGAATTTGTGAGAGATGGCCTGGTCTCCTCTACACGGGTCAACTGAAGCTTGTTGGCGGTGTAGATATGGCACTTAGGGTCTTTGCTTTTTTGTTAATCCAAGCATAGCAAGGGCAGTTCCACTGAAGAGGCAGTTGCAGGGCGGCTTTCAGCTACCCTAAGAGACTCTGTCCAGGGAGTTGCCAAGCTGCTATTGGCCCAATAGCTCTGCCAGGGAGTGGCTAGAGGTCCGGGCCTGGAAGACCTGCCTGGTGAGGGGATACTGGAATGAGCACCCATGTAAGTCTATCCCCTCTTTTGTAGGTCTGCTGTGGTATACTGAAGGCTCACTCCAGACCCTAGTCATCTCAGATTTTCCAGTACCTGGAGGTATCACCAGTGAAGGCTATAAAACAGCAAAGATGACATCTTAACCTTCCCTCTGGAAGCTTCATTCCAGGAAGGTGTGCACCTGTTACTGGCCCAAATACACAGTAGGAAGTGGCTAGAGACCCTGGTTGGGAGGTCCTACCCAGTAAGGAGTAATGGAATTAGGGACCTGCTTTAAAAACAGTCTGGTCATGTTTTCTTAGAGCAGTTGTGCCATGCAGGGTATCGGCTTCAGGTCTCCATAACCTTAAACACTCCAAAGCCCCAAAACTGGAATGTCTAAGCCATTCAAACAGCAAAGAGAGTGGCCCCCTCCTCCCTCTGGGAGCTCCACCCAAGGGGGCTTTGAAACCTCTGTAAGCCAGAGAACACTGGCGGGAATAGCTGAAGACCCCAGTTGGGAGGCTTCACCCAGTGGTGAGAAATGGAATCAGAGAGGCACTTTAAAAAACAGCCCGGCCACATTTTTTTCAGGACAGCTGTGCTATGCTGGGGGATGGCCTCCATCCCTAGTCAGCTCAGACAGTCCATAGCTTAAAGGCTTAAATGGCTATGTTGCCAAAACAGCAATGATAGAAGCTCACTCCTCCCTATGGGAGCTGCGTTCCAGGGAGATTTCAAATCTCTCTTCACTGTAGAAAACCGATGGAGGTGGCCGGAGGCTTCTGTTGGGAGTCCCCACTCAATGAGGAGGAAAGATATTGAGAACCCAGTTTAAAAAGCAGTCTGGCCACGTTTTTGTAGAGCAGCTGTGCTGTGGTGGGGGATCCCTTCTACCTCTTGTCATCTTGGAATCTTCAAAGCTCATACGCTGAAGTTGTTAAGTCACCTAAACAGCAAAAATGGTGACCAGCCACTCCCTCTGGGAACTCTTTCTCAGGGAGGTGCAATGTTGCTAATGGTGGCTGACTGGAATTCCAATCCAGTGTGTCTTATCCTGCAAGATACCATAGAAGTGTGGCCTGCAGACTATCTCTGGGAAGCCTTCTGGATTCAGAGTGTTTACCAGGGGTCTATATAAGGATATAACCTCTCACTTTGCCGGAGATGCATCTACTTTTGCCAGAAAGCCTAGAAAGCCCAAGTATCCAAGGTTCCTGGTCTCTGTGTGTGCCCAAATGGCTTCTGCGCTGAGACTCTATGTATTTCTGTTTGTCAGACTGAAGGCCCCAGTGGACTGGGTTCATGAGGGGCTCTCTTGACCCAAGAGTTGCAAAGATTCATGGGAGAAGTGTAGGACCTCGGGGTCACACATTCATTCACCACTTTTCTGGGCAGGGGGTGATCCCCTGGCTCTCTGTTGCTCCCAGATGGGCCATGATCTTTCCTTGCTTTTCTTCATACTCTGTGGGTCAAGTTGGTTTTCTTGATTATGCCTAGTGTGAGTACCTGGATGATTCAGTCGAAGGTGCTGTATTTACTCACCCCTTCTCATTCCTTTACTGCACACGTGGTAACCATGTTGGTTATGCCTGGCCCTCAGGTAGCCCTTTTCTATTGGCACAGCTGCTGGCATTCCCCTGTGCAAGGTTCCAGCATGCTTCTCTATGTTTGCAGCTTGATTCTTTTAGGCTGTTCTTTGTTAGAAAAGAGTTATTTTGGGGGCAGCTTTTTGTTAGAAGGAAAGCCTTGCTAATGACTCTGTTGCCATCATTATATGCCGAAATAATTTATGTCTAGCTCCTGTATCACTATCACAAGAGCTGGAAACCACCTGCATGTGCCACATGCAGGCTTGCTGACTAGCCTCCGAAACCACTGTAGCTATTGCTAACACCCGTGCAAACTGAGTGGGAGCCTTAGGATTGTTTTGTCATTGCTACCGCCATCATCTATGCCATACCCACTGTGCAGAGGCCTCAGGAACCATCAACAAGCCTCATCTACCTCTGACACTACCAGAACCCAAGCAAGTTGACTGGAGGCTTCAGAATGGGCTGGCCCAGACCCACTGACACCAGTGCCAATGTACACCTCTCTGGTGCCCAAGAACAGGCATGCCTGTCCTGCTGCCTATTGGAAACCTAGGATAAGCCCACATAATGTCCCTATCCCCAGCAAAACATTAACACAGCCTCTACTAACAACAAACCCTTAAGCAACTGAGGAAGTCAGACACAACTGATGCTATTTACAGCCTCCCAAAGTCATGTAAGGATTACACTACTGCATACACCCAGAATCAAAGCTAAAGTGACTTATCCAGCCGATATCATAGATACATCTTCAGGAAAAAGTAGTCCACCTCTACAAAATCCAATTCAAAAAATATTGAAGAAATTACAGTTAAAACAGATATGCAGATATTAATATAAGAAAATAAGAAACATAAAAAGGAAATGTGATGCCTACAAAGAAACACAATAGTTGCTTAGCAACATATTTTAATTTAAAAAGATTTATGAAATCTCAAATAAATAATTCAAAATAATATTAAAAAGCTTAGCAAAATACAAAATAATTTTGAAAAATAATACAAAAAATCAGAAAAAAATAGAGGCTATGAATTTAAAATTTACCAGAGACAGTTGTAATTAAAAAAAAGAAAATTCTGGAACTTACAAATTTATTATTGAATAAATTATAAAATAAATTTTAGCATTTCAATAATACACTAGATCAAGCAGAAAAGATAATTTCAAAAATACAGTCCATTTGAAATAACCCAATCAGATAAAAAATACAGAAAAGAAAAGAATGAATGAAGCCTTTGTTCTCATAATGGGACACAACAAAGAAATCAAATTTAAATAATTTTAGTGTCCCAGAAGACAAAAAGTAAATGAAAGATTTATAGAACCTATTTAATAAAATTATTGCTGAAAAGTTTCAATGTCTAGCAAGAGACTTATACATGAGTATATAGAAAGTTCAGAGATTCCCAAATAGAACGTATTTCAAAAGGTCTTCCCCATGGCACATTATAATCAAACTGTCAAAAGTCCAAGAAATATAGATAACTCTAAAAACATCAAGAGATAAACATCTAGTCACTATAAAAGAAACCCCCTTCAATATAACAACAGATTTGTTCAGCACACACCTTACAGTCCAGGGGAGAAGGGGATGATATATTTAAAGTGTTTTTTAAAAATACTGCCAGTCAAGGATATTATACCCAGCAAAGTTATCCTTCATAAATGGAAGAGAAATGAAGATTTTTCCAGAAAAGCAAAAGCTGAAAGAATTTATTACCATTAGGCCAGCCATACAAGAAATGCTTAAGAGGGCCCACGTGGAAGTAAAAGAATGATATGTTCAATTATGAAAATACACAAAAGTATAAAATCCACCGGTAGATTTAACACACAAGTGACGAAGAGAAAGAACTAAAATGTTATAATTAAAGAAAACCACCAAATGTCAATGATAAACAATAAAAGAGATGAAGAAGATAAAAGAATATACAAAAATATCAGAAATTAATATTATGACAGGAATATGCCCTCACATATAAATAATAATATAAATATAAACAGATTAAACTCTCCATTAAAAAATATGGACTGACTAAATAAATTTTTTAAAGCATAACCCACTTACATGTTGTCTACAAGAAACTCATCTCATGGATAAAGATACATAGAGACTTAAAGTTAAAAAAATGGAAAAAGACAGTCCATGCAAAGAGAAACCAAAAATGAGCAGGGGTAGCTCTACTTATATTGAATAAAATAGATCTTAAGTTAAAAACACTAGAAAAGAGACAAAGAAGGTCATTGTATAATAAATGGGTCTATTCAGTGGGAAGATAATAACGGTTCTAAACTTATACAAAAACAACACTACAGCACTCAGTTGATAAAGCAAACATTATTAAATCAAAAAGGGGAAACAGACTCCAACACAATAATAGCTGGGGACTTCAATAGGTCCCTCTCAGCACAAGCTCAATTATTTAGACAGAAAATTAACAAAGAAATTTGCATTTAAACTGCACTTTAGCCCAAAAGAACGTAACAGAAATTTATAGGACATTTTACCTAACAGCTACAGAATACACATTCTTATCAGCACATGTAGCATTCTGCATGATAAATCATGTTAGGACATAAACAGTTGTTAAACTTTTTTAAAAGTCAAAATCATGTCAAATATTTTTTTCAGAGCACAATGGAATAAAACTAGAAATAAATAACCAGGAACTTTGGAAACTATATAAATACAGTTAGCATTTCATTTAATGAAAATTATATAACATGCTAATGAATCATTATGGGTCAAGAAAGAAATTAAAAAGAAAATTTTTTAAACTATTGACACAAAAGAAAATGTAAACATAACATCCCCTAACCTATGGGATACCACAGAAAAAAATGCTAAAATGAAGTTTATATCAATAAAAGCCTACTTAGGAAAAGTAGAAACATTTTAAATAAGCAATGTAATTATGCAGCTAAAAGAACTAAAAAAGCAAATTAAAAAATACTTACATAAAAATAAATAATAAATATCAGAGAAAAACTAAACAAAATATAAACTAAAGTATACAAACCATCAACAAAATGAAAAAAAAAATTGAAAATTAAATAAAACCAAAAAAACCACTACCTATACTAAGAAAATAAAAAAACTCAAATAAATAAAATCAGAAATAGAAAACAATAAATTAAATATAACATCACAGAAACATAAAAGATCTTCAGATAATGTTATGAACAAACATACACTGACAACCTAAAAGAATCTAGAAGAAACAGGTAAATTTCTGGACACATACAGCCTACAAAGATAGAATTTAAAAAAAAAAAAAATAGAAAAGCTGAACAGACCAGTAACAAGTAATGAGTTTGAACAAGTAACAAAAAGGCTCCCAACAACAAAAAAAGGCCACAGCCAGATGATTTCACTGCTGAAGACTAGCAAATTTACAAAGAACTAACACCAGTTCTCTTCAAATGATTTCAAAACATTGAAAAGAGAATTCTTCCTAACCCGTTCATAAAGACAACATAACCCTGATACCAAAACCAGAAAAGAATGTAACAAGAACAACAATAAAATCTATAGAAAAATGCTTATGATAAACAAATATGCAAAAATCTTTAACAAAATGCTACTAATAGGAATCTCAAACTATATCAAAATCATAATACATAGCTGAAAATTACTGTAATGTAAGAATTATGAAAATTTACAAGTCTCCAAATGATACTTAAACTCTTAGGTATTCTGCTTTTTAGATAGTATGTTATCTGTTTGGAGATAATTTTTCATTATTCTTATGCACAATTTTGTGCTCATACTTGAAGTTATACTAAATTCTATTTTGTTAATATGGTAGTCACATTGTAGATGGGAGTTGCTTTTAACTTGAAATCTGGAACTGATACAGTCTCAATAATTTTCACAAATATTACTTCAAAAATGTTTGACTTATTTATTGAGAAATTTTATTTTAATCTGCCCACTTATTTACTCCCTCAACAGATTTAGGTTGTTGTTATCTATACTCTCTGATTATATCAATTATAGAATGTGTCATAGTTATTGCAATATTTTATTTACATTCTTGTTTCTTTGACTAGACTGAAAACCTTTTTACATACATAGTTTCTTTAAAATTTTAACTGTTAATTATATATCTGTGTGCTCCAGTGTTGGATATATATATATAAAAATTATTATAATCACTGGCTAAATTGACTCTTTTATTATTATATGATAGCCTTCTTTGTCTCTTCTGATAGGTTTTGTTCTAAAAACTAATTTATCTTATATAAGTATAGATACTGCTTTTCTTATTTCCATTTTCATGGAATATCTTTTTCCATTTCTTTATTTTAATTCTGCATGTGTCTTTATAGGTAATGTATGTTTCTTATAGGCAACAGAACACTGGTTCTTTTCTTTTTTTATCCATTCAGCCAGTCTATGTCTTTTAATTGATGAGTTTAGTACATTTATATTCAATGTTATAATTGATAAGTAATAATTCACTCTTGCCATTTTGTGTTTTTGTTTTGGGATGTTTTGTGGTCTTTCTTTCCTCCTTTTATTCTTAACTATCTTCCTGTTAGTGAAGGCAATTTTCTCTGGTTATATAATCTAGTTTATTTCTTTTTGTTTTGTGTATCTCTTATATGTGTTTGCTTTGAAGTTACCATGAGACATGTAAATACAATCTTATGCCCCATTGTTTTAACCTGATAACAACTAACAGTTTGTACAAACAAACAAAAAAGCAAAACAATACCAATAAAGACTCTGTGAGTTAACTTCATTCACCTACTTTTTAACTTTTTGTTATTTCTATATATATTGAATTATAATTTGATGTTTTGAAAAATTGTTATCATTTTTTATTAGTGTACAATTTGTTCTTTTTACTTGACTAGCTTACACACCACAGTTACAGTGATATGTATGTATATATATATGTGTGTATATATATAATGTGTGTGTATATATATATTTGTTTTCTTGTGTATGTACTTACTATTGACAATGAGTTTTGTACCTTCGGATGTTTTCTTATTGCTCACTGTATTCTTTTTTTCCCGACTGAAGTACTTCCTTTTGCATTTCTTGTAGATCAGTTCTGGTGTTGATAAAGTCCTTTAGCTTGTACTTGTCTGTTGAAGTTTTTATTTTTCCTTAATGTTTAAAGAATATTATCACAAGAAATACTGTTGTAGGGTCATTGTTTTCACCTTTTTTTTTTTTTTAGCATCTTAAATATATCATGCCACATTCTCCTCTATTTTAAAGTTTACATGGTAGAGTCTGCTGTCAGTCACATTAGAGCTCTATTTTATTTTACTTGTTTCTTTATTCTTGCTCCTTTTCAGAACCTTTCTCTTTTTTTGGCCTTTGGAAGTTTGATTTTTAAATTCTTTATGTTAGTCTTCTTTAGGTAAAATCTACTTGGTGTTCTAAAACCTTCTCATGTGTGGATAATGATACCTTTCCCTATGTTTGGGAAGTTTTCTGTTGCTATTTTTTCTTTTTTGAATAAAGTTTCTACTCCTATCTCTTTCTCTACCTTTTTGTAAAGGTTAATAACTCTTAGATTTGCACTTCTAAGGCTGTTTTCTTCATCTTCTAGGCATGCTTTATTCTTTATTATTATACTTTATTTTTTTTTCCTCTGTATTCTCAAACAGCCTCTCTTCAAGCACATTAATGCTTTATTCTACAGCTCTGGTCTGTAGCTCCCAGCAAGACCAATGCAGAATGCAGGTTATTTCTGCATTTCCAACTGAGGCATCCAGTTCATCTCATTGGCACTGGTTAGACCTTGGGTGCAGCGCACAGTGGGCGAGCAAAAGCAGGGTGGTGCGTTGCCTCACCCAGAAAGCACAAGGGCTCAGGGAACTCCCTCCCCTAGCCAAGAAAAGCCATGAGGGACAGTGCTTTCTGGTCCAGATACTACATTTTCCCCAAGTTTTCACAACCCACAGACCAGGAGATTCCCTCTGGTATCTATGCCACCAGGGCCCTGGGTTTCAAGCACAAAACTGGGTGACCATTTGGGAAGACACCAAGCTAGTTGTGGGAGTATTTTCTTCATACCCCACTGGTGTCTGGAATGCCAGCAAAACAGAATGGTTCACTCCCCTGGAAAAGGGGATGAAGCCAGGGAGCCAAGTGCTCATGCTCAGCAGATGTCACCCCCACAGAGTACAACAAACTAAGATCCACTGGCTTGAAATTCTCACTGCCAATGCAACAGTCTGAAGTTGACCTGGGATGAGTGAGCTTGATGGGGGAGGGGTGTCCACCATTACTGAGGCTTGAGTAGGTGGTTTTTACATTACAGTGTAAACAAAGCCATCAGGAAGTTTGGACTGGGCATAGCCCTCCGCAGCGCGGCAAAGCCGCTATAGTCAGGCTGCCTCTCTAGATTCCTCCTCTCTGAGCAGGGCATCTCTGAAAGAAAGGCAGCAGCCCCAGTCAGGGGCTTATAGATAAAACTCCCATCTCCCTGGGACAGAGCACCTGCAGGAATGGGAAGCTGTAGGCACAGCTTCAGCAAACTTAAACGTTCCTGCCTACCAGCTCTGAAGAGAGCAGTGGATCTCCCAGCAGAGTGCTCCAGCTTTGCTAAGGAATGGACCGGCTCCTCAAGTGGTCCCTGACCCTTGTGCCTCCTGACGGTGAAACAACTCCCAGCAGAGGTGAACAGGCACATCATACAGGAGAGTGCCGGCTGATATTTGGTGGTGCCCATCTGGGACAAAGTTTCCCTAGGAAGTAGCAGGCAGCAATCTTTGATGTTCTACAGCCTCTGCTGGTGATACCCAGGAAACAGGGTCTGGAGTGGACCTCCAGTAAACTCCAGCAGACCTGCAGAAGAGGGGCCTGATTGATAAAAGGAAAACTAACTAACAGAAAGCAATTACATCGACATCAACAAAAAGGAAGAGCACACAAAAACCCCATCTGAAAGTCACCAACAGCAAAGACCAAGGGTAGATAAACCCACAAAGATGAAGAAAAAACAGTGCAAAGTGACTGAAAATTCAAAAACCAAAATGCCTCTTTTCCAAAGTTTCAGAAATCCTCACCAGCAAGGAAACAAAACTGGATGGAGAATGAGTTTGAAGAATTTACAGAAGTAGACTTCAGAAGGTGGGTAATAACAAATTCCTCCAAGCTAAAGGAGCACGTTCTAACCCAATGCAAGGAAGCTAAGAATCTTGATAAAAGGTTACATGAATTGCTAACTAGAATAACCACTTTAGAGAAGAAAATAAATGACCCAATGAAACTGAAAAACACAGCACAAGAACTTGGTGAAGCATACACAAGTATCAATAGCCAAATTGATGAAGTAGAAGAAAGGATATAAGAGATAGTAGATCAACTTAAGGAAGTAAAGCAGGAAGACAAGATTAGAGACAAAAGAGTGACAAGCAAAAAACAAAGCCTCCAAAAAATATGGCACTATGTGAAAAGACCAAATCTATGTTTGATTGGTGTACCAGAAAGTGATGGGGAGAATGGAACCAAGTTGGTAAACACATGTCAGGATATTATCCAGAAGAACTTCTCAAACCTAGCAAGACAGGCCAACATTCAGGTTTAGGAAATACAGAGAACATCACAAAGATACTCCTCCAGAAGAGCAACCCCAAGACACATAATCATCAGATTCACCAAGGTTTAAATGAAGGAAAGCATATTAAGGGCAACCAGAGAGAAAAGTTGGGTTACCCACAAAGGGAAGCCCATCAGACTGGCAGTATATCACTCTCCAGAAACTCTACAAGCCAGAAGAGAGTGGGGGCCAATATTTGACTTTCCTAAAGAAAAGAATTGTCAACTCAGAATTTCATATCCAGCCAAACTAAGTATCATAAGTGAGGGAGAAAAAATGTCTTTACAGACAAGCAAATGCCGATGAATTTTGTCACCACTAGGCCTGCCTTACAAGATCTCCTAAAGGAAGCATTAAATATAGAAAGGAAAAGCTGGTACCAGCCACTGCAAAACCATACCAAAATGAAAAATCCATTGACACTATGAAGAAACTGCATCAAGTAATGGGCAAAATCACCAGCTAGCCTCATAATGACAGGATCAAATTCACACATAACAACATTAATATTAAATATAAAGAAGCTAAATCCCCAATTAAAAGACACAGACTGGTAAATTAGATAAAGAGTCATGATCCATTGATGTGCTGTATTCAGGAGACCCATCTCATGAGCAAAGACACACATAGGCTCAAAATAAAGGGATGGAGGAAGATTTACCAAGAAAATGAAAGCAAAAAAAAAAGCAGGGGTTGCAATCCTAGTCTCTGATAAAACAGACCTTAAACTGACAAAAATCAAAAAAGACAAATAAGGGCATTACATAATGGTAGAAGATCAATGCAACAAGAAGAGCTAACTGTAGAATTTAACACCCCACTGTCAATATTAGACAGATCAAAGAGACAGAAAATTAACAAAGATATTCAGGACTTGGACTCAGTTCTGAATGAAGTGAACCTAATAGACATCTACAGAACTCTCCACCTCAAATCAGCAGCATATACATTCCTCTCAGCACCACATAGCACTTATTCTAAAATTGACCACATAATTGGAATTAAAACACTCCTCAGCAGATGCAAAAGAATGGAAATCATAACAGTCTCTAAGACCACAGTACAATCAAATTAGAACTCAGGATTAAGAAACTCACTCAAAACCACACAACTAAATAGAAACTGAACTAAATAGAAACTGAACAACCTGCTCCTGATTGACTACTAGGTAAATAACAAAATTAAGGAAGAAATAAATATGTTCTTTGGAACCAATGAAAACAAAGACATAACATACCAGAATCTCTGTCACACAGCTAAAGTGAATAACAGCCAAATTCTACCAGCGGTACAAAGAGGAGCTGGTATCATTCATCTGAAACTATTCCAAACAACAGAAAAAGAGGGAATCCTCCCTAACTCATTTTATGAAGCCAGCATCATCCTGATACCAAAACCTGGCAGAAACACCACAAAAAAGAAATGTTCAGGCCAATATTCCTAATAAACGTCGATGCAAAAATCCTCAATAAAATGCTGGCAAATCGAATTCAGCAGCACATTAAGAAGTTTATCCACCATGATCAAGTTGGTTTCATCCCTGGGGTGCAAGACTGGTTCAACATATGCAAATCAATAAATGTAACCCATCACATAAAGAGAACCAATGATAAACACCACATGATTATCTCAATAGATGCAGAAAAGTCCTTTGATAAAATTCAACATGCTTTCATGCTAAAAACACTCAGTAAACTATGTGTTGATGGAACGTATTTCAAAATAATAAGAGCTATTTATGACAACCCCACTGCCAATATCATACTGAATGGGCAAAAGCTGGAAGCAGTCCCTTTGCAAACTGGCACAAGACAAAGATGGCCTCTCTCAATACTCTTAATCAACATAGTATTGGAAGTTCTCGTCAAGGCAATCAGGCAAGAGAAAGAAATAAAGAGTACTCAAATAAGATGAGAGGAAGTCAAATTATCTCTCTTTTTAGATGACCTGATTGTATATCTAGAAAACCCCATCATCTCAGCCAAAAATTCCTTAAGCTGATAAACAACTTTAGCAAAGTCTCAGAATACAAAATCAATGTGTAAAAATCACAAGCATTCCTATACACCAATAATAGACAGAGAGTCAAATCATGAGTAAACTCCCAAATCACAATTCCTACAAAAAGAATAAAATACCTAGGAATACAGCTTACAAGGGATGTGAAGGACATCTTCAAGCATAACTACAAACCACTGCTCAAGGAAATAAGAGAAGACACAAACAAATGGAAAAACATGCCATGCTCATGGATAGGAAGAATCAATATGATGAAAATGGTCATATTGCCCAAAGTAATTTATAGATTTAATGCTATTCCCATCAAGCTACCATTGACTTTCTTCACAGAATTAGAAAAAAGCTACTATAAATTTCATATGGAACCCAAAAAGGAGCCTGTATAGCCAAGACAATCCTCAACAAAAAGAACAAAACTAAAGACATCATGATACCTGGCTTCAAACTATACTACAAGACTACAGGAACCAAAACAGCATGGTACTGGTACCAAAACAGATACGTAGAACAATGGAACAGAACAGAGGCCTCAGAAATAACAGCACACATCTACATCCTTCTGATCTTTGACAAACCTCACAAAAACAAGCAATGAGGAAAGGATTCCCTATTTAATAAATGGTGCTGGGAAAACTGGCTAGTCATATGCAGAAAACTGAAACTGAACCCCTTCCTTACACCTTATACAAAAATTAACTCAAGATATATGAAAGATTTAAATGTGAGACATAAAACCATAAAAATCCTAGAAGAAAACCTAGACAATACCATTCAGGACATAGGCATGGGCAAAGACTTCATGACTAAAACACCAAAAGCAATGGCAACAAAAGCCAAAATTGACAAATGAGATATAATTAAACTAAAGAGCTTCTGTACACCAAAAGAAACTTCCATCATAGTGAACAGGCAGCCCACAGAATGGGAGAAAATTTTTGCAATCTATCCTTCTGACAAAGGGCTAATATCCAGAGTCTATAAGGAACTTAAACAAATTTACAAAAAACCCCAAACAACCCAATCAAAAATTAGATGAAGGATATGAACAGACACTTTTCAAAAGAAGGCATTCATATGAACATATGAAAAAAAACTCATCATCACTGGTCGTTAGAGAAATGCAAATCAAAACACAATGAGATACCATCTCATACCAGTTAAAATGGCAATCATTAAAAAGTCAGGAAACTACAGATGCTGGAGAGGATGTGGAGAAATAGGAACACTTTTACACTGTTGGTCAGAGTGTAAATTAGTTCAACTATTGTTGAAGACAATGTGGCAATTCCTCAAGAATCTAGAACTAGCAATGCCATTTGACCCAGCAATCCGATTCTTGGTTACATAACCAAAGGATTATAAATCATTCTGCTATAAAGACACATGCACACGTATGTTTATTGCAGCACTATTCACAATAGCAAAGACTTGGAACCAACTCAAATGCCCATCAATGATAGATCGGATAAAGAAAACGTGGTACATGTATACCATGTAATACTATGCAGCCACAAGAAAGAATGAGTTCATGTCCTTTGTAGGGATGTGGATGAAGCAGGAAACCATCATTCTCAGCAAACTAACACAGGAACAGAAAACCAAATACCGCATGTTCTCACTCATAAGTGGGAGTTGAACAATGAGAATATATGGGCACCGGGAGGGGAACATCACACACCAGGGCCTGTCAGGGAGTAGGTGGAAAGGGGAGGGATAGCACTAGAAAATACCTGTTGTAGATGACGGGTTGATCGGTGCAGCAAACTATAATGGCACATGTATACCAATGTAACAAACCTGCACGTTCTGCACCTGTATCTCAGAACCTAAAGCATAATAAAAAATAAAAGTAAAAAAACAAATATTCTGATGTCCATTCCATTTTTAACTCCAGAATTTCTACTTGATCTTTTTTAATTGTTTCAATCTCTTTGTTAAATTTATCTGAAAAAAATGTAAATTCATTTTCTGTGTTATTTTAATTTTTTTTAGTTTGCTCAGAACAACTATTTTGACTTCTGTGTCTGAGAGGCCACATAACTCTGTTTTTCCAGGATTTGTCCCTGGTATCTTAGTTTGTTTGGTGAGGTTATATTTTTTTGGATGATGTTGATATTTGGAGGTATTCATTAGTGTCTGGGAATTGAAGAGTTAGATGTTGATTGTAGCCTTCATGTCTGCGCTTATGTGTACACGTACTTCTGCGCTTATGTGTACCCGTACTTCTTGACAAGGCTTTCCAGGTGTTTTAAAGGACTTGGATGTTGTAACCTGAGCCACATCTGCGCCTCAAGCTGATTAATGCTCTAGTTTTTGCAGACTTATATAGGTATCACCTTGATGGCATTGGACAAAATTCGGTAGAATTATCTGAATCACTGGGCAGAGACTCTTGTTCTCTTTCTTTACTTTCTCTTGGAAAAAACAGAGTCTCTCTCTCTCTCTCTCTCTCTCTCCCCCCCCCCCCCTCTATGCTGAGTCAACTGGAGCTGAGAGTGGGGTTACACAAGTGCCCTGGTGGCCAAGACTGAGACTTCACTGGATCGGACCTGAAGGCAACACAAGGTCTCATCCAAGGTTAGCTGTAACTACTACCTGGATACCACCTATGTTAACTCAAGGCCCTATGACTGTACAATCAGCAGGTGGAAAATCCAGATAGGCTTGTGTTTCTTTCTTCAAGGTAGCAAGTTCCTCCCAGGCCCTGGGTGCATCCAGACATGATATCTGGGGTCCTGAGACTGGAGTGAAAACCTTAGAAATCTATCTAATATTCTGTTGTACTGTGATTCAGCTGACACTCAAACCATAGTATGCAGTCCTTCCTATTTTTTCCTCCTATTTTTACAGGCAGAGGAGCCTCGCCCCATGGCTGATGTTACCTATAGCCCATGGAGAGTACTGCTAAGCTATCACTGGCATTAATTTAATGTCCAAATGTTCTTCAATCACCTTGTGGTGAATGTTGCCAGTCCTGGAACTCAACCTTCAGGATAGTGGACTCCCCTTTGGATCTGGGCTGGTCCAGAAATTCCATCCAAGGGCCAAATCTTAGAATCAGGACCCCTAAGGTCCTGCTGGGTGCTCTACCCTACTGTTGCTGAGCTTGTACTTAAAGTGCAAGAGAACACCCGCTTTACATTTTTTTCTGCTTTACACAAGCTGATGGAGTCTTTCACTGTAGTCATCACAGCTAGGAATTTGCTGCATCTCACTTGAAGCTGTTCAATCTCTGAGTCTTACCTAAGGCCCATAGGGTGTACGACTGGGTATCTCTGCTGGTTATTCAAGACCTAATGTCTCTTTAGTCAGCAGGCGATGGGTCTTGCCATGACTGCATCCTTTCATTCTAGGCAACTAATTTCCTTCTCGCCCAGGATGTGTCTAGAAATGCTGTCTGACAGGACCTGGAACAGGACCCATGACTCTACCCAGTATCTTATGCCATTGTGGCTGAGCTAATATCCAAGATGCAAGACTAAGTCTTCTTTGCTTTTTTTCTCTCCTCTCCTGAAGCAGAAGGAAGGTGTCTCTTTTGGATCTCTGAGCTGGTTAGCCTGGATTTAATAGAGGTCAAACAAGCACTCTCTTATCCACCGCAGCTGTTGTCTCAGTAGGTTACATGCTTTTTCCCCCAAACCCATTGGCTCTGAGACCAGCTCAACATTAGAACTCACCTAGGAGTTGCAGTGTTTGTGGCCTAGATTGTCCTTCAACTTTAAGACACCAAAGCACTTGAGCCTGTAGTGATGAGGCTTGCCAAAACTCATGTTCTGACTGCTGGAATAGGTAATTCCTCTCTGACTATTATCACTAATCATTAGAAAATTGCAATCAAAACTGCAATGAAATATTACCTTGCCTCAGGGCTGTTATTATATTAAAAGACAAAAATTGACAGATTCTAGCTAGGATGCAGAGAAAAAGGATCTCTTACAGACTGTTGCTGAGAATGTAAATTAGTACAGCCACTACGATAAATAGTATGAAGATTTTTCAAATAACTACAAATGAAATGACCATACAATCCAGTAATCTCACTATTGGATATTTATACAAATAAAAAGTCAATTTATATAAAAGATACCCACAATATGTTTATTGCAGCAGTATTCATAATAGCAAAGATACAGAATTAACCTAAGTTTTCACCAACAGATGAATAGATAAAGAGGATATGGTATATTTACTTGCTTACATAAGATTGAATCAGACAAAGGAATGAAATCATGTCATTTGCACCAACATGGATGAAACTGGAGGTCATTATGTTATGTGAAATGAACCAAGCACAGAAAGACGAACTTTACATGTTTTCACTCAGATACAGGAACTAAAAAAGTGCATCTCGTGGAAGTAGAGAGTAGAATGGTGGATATTTGAGACTGGGAAGTGTGGGGAGGAAATAAATAGAAGTTGGTTAAAGGGTACAGAAATACAGTTGGATAGAAGAAATGATTCAATGTTCAGTAGCAAAGTAGGCTGATTTTAGTTAACAGCAATGTATTATATATTTCAAATATATAGCTAGAACAAAATAGCTAGAACACAGAACTCTAGACGTTCCCGACACATAGAGATAAATAAATACTCGAAGGGATGAATACCCTAAATGCCCCAGCTTGATTATTCACATTCTATACATTAAACAAAATATTTCATGTATTCCATAAATATGTACAAATATTATATATCATTGTTTTGTTTAATCTCTCTGGTATGGTCTGAAGTTTTGTGTCTCTCTGAAGTTTATATGTTGAACCTCTAACCCCACAGGTGATGGTATTAGGAGATGGATCCTATGTGGAGGTGTTTGTGTTTTGACAACAGAGTCTTTATTAGTGGGATTAGGGTCATTATAAATGAAGCCCAAGGGAGCTAATTTCTGCCTTTTATCATGTGAGGGCACAGTGAAAACGTGATATGAAAAAGAAGGCTTTTACTAGTCACCAAGTCTGCCAGTGTCTTGGACTTCCCCACGTCCTAAACTGTGAGAAATATTCTTCTGTTTTATACAAGCTTGTCAGTATATATTCTGTTATAGCAGCCTGAACAAACTAAGAAAATGTGATGGGTAATACTGAGTGTCAACTTGATTGGATGGAAGCATGCAAAGTATTGTTCCTAGGTGTGTCTGTGAGGGTGTTGCCAAAGGAGATTAAAAGTTAATTAAGTGAGCTGAGAAAGGTAGTCCCACCATTTATCTGGGTGGGTACTATCTAATCAGCTGCCAGTGAAGTTAGAATATAAAGCAGGCAGAAAAAGATGAAAAGGCTAGGCTGGCCTAGCCTTCCAGCCTACATCTTTCTCCCATGCTGGATGCTTCCTGCCCTCTAACATCGGACTCCAATTTTTTCACTTTGGGGCTTGGACTGGCACTCCTTGCTCCTCAGCTTGCAGATGGTCTTTTTATAGGATGGCCTATTTTAGGACCTTGTGATTGTGTGAGTTAATACATTTCCCTTCTTATGTGTATGTCAATGAACTTCATATATATATAATAGTTGATAAACTCCCCTTCATGTATTTTATATATAATAGTTGATAAACTCCCCTTCACATATTGTATATACAGAATATATTTATGTGTGTATGTGTGTGTGTGTGTGTGTGTGTATTCTGTTAATTCTGTTTCTCTAGAGAACCTGGACTAATACAGATTTTGGCACCAGGAGTGGTTCTAGAGGAACAGAATATTAAAAATTTTTTTTTCCATTGGTTTTGAAGTTTCTGGAGTAGGCTGCTTAATATGATTAGACCCAAAAATGCTAAGGACTCCACTTCTAATAGTATCAAGAATACTGAGAGTCCTTGGCATGAATTGTTTAGAGACTTATGCAAAATAAATGCATTTGACACTCCTGATTCACTCCTTGGGAGAGGCAAATAGTTTAGTGACAATATGCATAATATCTTTGACCATATGTGGAGAACAAAGGAACAAAACGAAGCTGGTTGGTTGTTCCTGAGTTCAATGGACAAAGTGATGAAAGAAAATGATGAATGATGAACTCAGGGATTCTAACTCCCGGCTTCAGAAGGAGACATTGAACCTCAAATCTGCTAAGATTTCCCTGAGTGAGAGTCTTATCTCCTAAAGAGAAAAAGCTGAACTTGTGGAAAAACAGACACAAACTTTTCATGCAAGTGGCTGACATGCAATCAAAGGTGCATGCACAGCCTCGCCAGGGGTCTACTGTTAAAGTGAGGGCATTGATTGGAAAAGAATGGGACCCTGCACCTTAGAATGGGGATGTGTGGGAGGACTCTGATGAAGCTGGAGACGCTAAGTTTGTAAACTCTGATTAACCTTTTTTCGCCAGAAGAAACAGGATCCCCATCCCCAGTCGTGGCAACATCCACTCCACAACCTATGCTACCATCAGCCTTTCCACCTTTGTTTGAGGAGATAAACCCTGTGCTGCCTGAGCAACAGTGATGACCTCCCCTGAGGCAGTTGTCAGGCAAGATTATGTTGATTCTTCTTAGGAGCCACCCCCTACACCCCTGTTTGCATCTAGACTTATAACTATAGACTAAAGTCCCAGAGGGCCTCTAGAGGTGAGGTTGAGAGTGTGACCCATGAGGAGATGTGCTATACTCAAAAAGAACTGCTTGAGTTTTCTAATTTATAAACAGAAACCTGGAGAATAGGCATGGGAATGGATATTAAGGGTGTGGGATAATGGTGGAAGGAACACAGAGTTGGATCAGACTGAATTTGTTGATTTTGGCTCACTAAGTAGGGACTCTTTTTTAATGTTGCAACTCAGGGAGTTAAAAAACGGTTTTAATAGTTTATTTTCTTGGTTTGCTGAAATATGGATTAAAAGATGACCCACTCTGAGCTAGCTGAAAATGCCTGATCTCCCTTGGTTTAATGTAGAGGAAGGGATCCAAAGGCTTAAAAATATTGAGTGAATTAGTCACTTTAGACCTATTCCTTTCAGCTTGGAGGGTCTAGAACATATGCTCTTGACCAAAGTCTTATTAAATAGATTTGTGAGGGCAGCACCTGTATCTTTGAAGAGCCCTTTAACTGCTCTTCTCTTTATGTCAGATCTAACTGTGGGAACCACATTCACTCAACTACAAAATTTAAATACAATGGGAATAATTGGATCCTCATGTGACAGGAGCCAAGTGGCAGCACTCAGCCATCAAAGGCAAGGTGGGTATAGCTACTGTAATGGACAGCAGAAGCAAAGTGACCATCAGAATAGTCTGACTCATGTAGAGCTCTGGAATTGGCTAGTTAGTCATGGTTTTCCTAGAAGTGAAATTGATAGGAAGCCTACTGCATTTCTACTTAGTTTATATAAGCAAAAAACTTTTAGGTCGAATGGACAGAATACTAATTTGAATTATAAAAACAGAGACTCATGGTCCCTCAATCAATTTCCAGAACTGAGCCAGTTCACAGACACTGAATCCCTTGAATGAAGGGGAAGCTGGGTCCCCTTGAGGGAAGACCTCACTACACCACTGGCAATTTATGCTGTTAATCTTTCTCCCATCCTTCCACAAGAAGACTGCAGTCCTTTTATAAGGGTAGCTGTGCAATGGGGGGGAAATGATCAGACATTTTGGGGACTACAGTACCCTGGCTCTGAACTGCCATTGATTCCAGGGAACCCAAAACATCATGTGGTCCTCCAGTTAAAGTAGAAACTTATGGAGATCAGGTAATTAATGAAATTTTAGCTTAGGTCCAACTTACATTGGGTCCAGTGTGTACTAGGACTCATCTTGTGAACATTTCCCCAGTGCCAGAATGCAAAATTGTCATAGACATACTTAGCAGCTGGTAGATTCCCCACATTGGCTCACTGACTGTTAGGCTGAGGGAAGTTATGGTGGGAAAGGCCAAATGGAAGCCATTAGAGCAGCTTCTACCTAGAAAATTAGTAATTCAAAATCAATATCACATCCCTGGAGCTATTACAGAAATTAGTGCCACCATCAAGGACTTGAAAGCAACAGGGGTGGTGATTCTCACCACATCCCCATTCAAATCTCCCATTTGGCCTTTGCAGAAGACAGATGGATCTTGGAGAATGACAGTGAATTATCAGAAGCTTAACCAAGTGGTGACTCCAATTGCAGCTGCTGTACCAGATGTGGTTTCATTGCTTGAGCAAAATTAACACATCTGGTACGTGGTACGCAGCCATTGCCCAGCAATATACCTTTACTGTCCTACCTCAGGGGCATATCAACTGTCTGGCTTTGTGTCATAATCTTATTCAGAGAGACCTTGATCACATTTTGCTTCCACAAGATATCGCACTGGTTCATTACATTGATGACATTATGCTTATTGGATCCAGTGAGCAAGAAATAGCAAACACACTGCATTTCCTGGTGAGACATGTGTGCAAGAGGATGGCAAAAAGTAGGGACTTTTTACTTCAGTAAAACTTCTAAGGGCCCAGTGGTGTAAGGTGAAGGATAAGTTGGTGCATTTGGCCCCTTCTACAACCAAGAAAGAGGCACAATACCTAGTGGGTCTATTTGGATTTTGGAGACAACACATTCCTCATTTGGGTGTGTTATTCTGGCCCATTTATCAAGTGAACTGAAAGGTTGCTAGTTTTGAGTGGAGTCCAGAGAATCCACAGGAGAAGGCTCTGCAACAGGTTCAGGCTGCTGTGCAAGCTGCTCTGCCACTTGGGCCATATGACCCAGCAGATCCAATGGTGCTTGAGGTGTCAGTGGCAGATAGGGATGCTGTTTGGAGCCCTTGGCAGGCCCCCATAGGTGAATCACAGTGGAGGATTCTAGGATTTTGGAGAAAGGCCCTGCCATCATCTGCACCTAACTACTCTCCTTTTGAGAAACAGCTCTTGGCCTCTTACTGATCATTTTACTATGGGTCATCAAGCCACCATGCAACCTGAACTGCCTATAATGAACTGACTGCTTCCTGACCAACCTAGCCATCAAGTGGGTTGGGTGCAGCAGCATTCTATCATTAAATAAAAGTGGCACATATGTGACTGGGCTTGATCAGGTGCTGAAAGCACAAGTAACTTATGTGAGGAGGTGACTCAAATTCTCATGCTCTCCACTCCTGCCATCCTCCCTTCTCCCCCCCAGCCTGCCAGAGTGGCCTCATGGGGAGTTCCCTATAATCAGTTGACAGAGGAAGAGTAGACTAGGGCCTGCTTCACAGATGATTCTGCAGGATATGCAGGCACCACCCAAAAGTAGACAGTTGCAGTACTACAGCCACTTTCTAGAACATCCCTGAAGGAGAGTAGTGAAGGGAAATCTTCCCAGTAGGCAAAACTTTGAGCAGTGCACCTGGTAGAAGATATGGCCAGATGTACAATTATATACTGATTCATAGACTGTAGCCAACGGTTTGGCTGGATGATCAGGGACTTGGAAGAAGCATGATTGGAAAGTTGGTGACAAATAAATTTGGAGAAAAGATATGTGGATGGACTTCTGCGAGTGGTCAAAAACTGAAGATACTTGTACCCCATGTGAGTGCTCGCCAGTGGGTGACCTCAGTAGAGAAGGATTTTAATAATCAAGTGGATAGGATGACTCGTTCTGTGAACACAACTCAGCCTCTTTCCCCAGCCCCTGATGTCATTGCCCAATGGGCCCATGAAAAAAGTGGCCATAGTGACAGGGATGGAGGTTATGCATGGGCTCAGCAAGACGGATTTCCATTCATCAGGGCTGACCTGGCTGCAGCTACTGCTCAGCGTCCAATTTGCCAGCAGCAGAGACCAACACTGAGCTCTCAATGTTGAACCATTCCTCGGGGTGATCAGCTAGCTACCTCGTGGCAGGTTGATTATATTGGACCTCTTTCATCATGGAAAGGGCAGAGGTTTGTCCTCACTGAAATAGACACTTACTCCAGATGTGAGTTTGCCTATCCTACATGCAACGCATCTTCCAAGATTACTATTCATGAACTCACAGGATCCCTTATCCACCATCATGGTATTCCACACAGCATTGCATCTGATTAAGGCACTCACTTTACAGCTAAAGAAGTGTGGCAGTGGGCTCATCCTCATGTAATTCACTGGTTGCCATGTTCCCCATCATCCTGAAGCAGTTGGATTGATAAAACAGTGAAATGGCCTTTCGAAGTCACAATTGCAATGCCAACTAGGTGATAATACTTCGCATGACTGTTACAAAGTTCTCCAGAAGGCCATGTATGCTCTGAATCAGCATCCAGTGTATGGTACTGTTTCTCCCATAGCCAGGACTCATGGATTCAGGAATCATAGGGTGGAAGTGGAAGTGGTACCACTCACCATAACACCTACTGATCCACTAGCAAAATTCTTGCTTCCTGTTCCCATGATATTGCGTTCTGCTGGCCTAAAGGTCTTAGTTCCAGAGAAAAGAACGCTGACAACAGGAGACACAACAATAATTCCATTAAACAAGAAGTTAAGATTTCCACCAGAACAGTTTGGGTTCCATTCACCTTTAAATCGACAGGCTAAGAAGGGAGTTACAGTATTGGTTGGGGTGACTCGGATTATCACGATGAAATCAGTCTGCTACTCCACAACAGATGTAAGGAAGAATATGCATGGAATACAGGAGATTCATTAGGGATCTCTTAGTATTACCATGTTCTGTGATTAAGATCAATGGGAAACTACAACAGCCCAATCCAGGCAGGACTACAAATGGCTCAGACCCTTCAGGAATGAAGGTTTGGGTCACTCCATCAATAAAAAAACCACAACCTGCTGAGGTGCTTGCTAAAGGCGAAGGGAGTACAGAATGGGTAGTAAAAGAAAGTAGTCACCAATACCAGCTATGATCATGTGACTAGTTGCAGAAATGAGGACTGTAATTTTCCTCCTTCTTTTGTTAAAAACATATTTGTGCATGTATACACTTGTATTAAGAATATATCTTCATTTTATGTCCTTTTTCTTTTATTTTATTGCATAAGATTTATTGAATATTGTTAACTTTATGTAATAGCATTTGGGTTAGGGATTGGTGCATTTCCAGTTGTACGAAGCATAGTTGTATTGTGTTAGGCATCCTTTTGACATTATTATCTTTATTTGAAGATTATATATGATCTCAGGAGACGTGTATGGGTTCCAGTTGACAAGGATTGGACTTGTGATGGTCAATATTGAGCGTCAACTTGATTGCATTGAAGGATGCAAAGTATTGATCCTGGCTGTGTCTGTGAGGATGTTGCCAAAGGAGATTAACATTTGTGCCAGTGGGCTGAGAAAGGCAAACCCACCCTTTATCTGGGTGGGCACCATCTAATCAGCTGCCAGCATGCCTAGAATATAAAGTAGGCAGAAAAAACGTGAAAAGGCTAGACTGGCCTAGCCTCCCAGCCTACATATTTCTCCCATGCTGGATGCTTCCTGCCCTTGAATATCAGACTCCATGTTCTTCAGTTTTTGAACTCGAACTGGCTGTCCTTGCTCCTCAGCTTGCAGACAGCCTATTGTGGGACCTTGTGATCATGTGAGTTAATATTTAATAAACTTCTTTTCATATATATATTTCATATATATATTAGTCTTTTCATATATATATTTCATATATATACGAAATATGTATATATATGTGTGTGTGTGTGTATGTGTGTGTGTATATATATATGTATATATATTAGTTCTGTCCCTCTAGAGAACCCTAATACAGACAATGTCGTAATATTTTGGAATTTTTCAGCTATCTTTCAGTTTTTGATTTCTACTTTACCTATATTTTGTCTGGAAGTAAGTATTGTATGACTTCTTTTATTTTAAATGTATTAAAGTGTATTTTATTCCCCAGAATGCAGTCTATCCTGGTAGATGTTCCACTAGAACTTTAAAAGACTGTGTGTTCTTGTTGTTGTTGTATGAACCAGTCTATAGATGTACATTATATCCTATTGGTTAATGTTGCTGTTAAGGTCAAATATATTCTTACTAATTTTCCGCCTGCTTTAGCTGTCCTTTACTGATAAAGATGTTTAAAAATCCCTACATATAACAGTGGTCTCATCAATTTATCCGTACAAGTTCTATCAGTTTTTGCCTCACACATTATGATGTTCTGTTTTTAGGCACATTCACAATGAGAATTGTTATGTCTTTTTGGAGAAATCACCTTTTATCCTGTATAATACCTCGCTTTATCACTGATAACATTCTTTGCTCTGAAGCCTGTTCTCTCTGAAATTAATATAGCCATTTTCATTTTGTTTTGATAAGCATTAGAATGGTATGTATTTTTCCCATTTACTTTTAATCAATATGTGTATTTATATTTTAATTAGACTTTTTGTAGACAATATATAGTTGGGTCTTGTTTTTTGAACCACTCTGGTAATCTTTGTTTTTTAATTGATACATTTAGGCCACTGATATTCAAAATGATTATTGATATTCTTGGATTAATGTCTAACATATCTACTATTATTTTCTATTTGTTATTCATGTTTTTTGTTACTATTATTGTCTTTCCCTTTTTTTGTCTTTAGCAGTTTTAAATATTTTGTATACTTTCATTTCCTTTGTGTCTTAGCATGTCTGTTAAAATGATTTTGTTTAACTTTTTGTATTGGTTGTTCTAGGGTTTGAAAGATAAACTTACCACTAATTTAAATTCACTTGTATTTTTATTTTGTGTTATTTGAGATGGAGTCTCTCTCTTGTCCTCCAGGCTGCAGTGCACTGGCGCAATCTCAGCTCACTGCAACCTCCACCTCCCAGGTTCAAAAGACTCTCCTGCTTCAGCCTCCTGAGTAGCTAGGATTTACAGGCTCCCGCCACCATGCCCAGCTAATTTTTGTACTTTTGGTAGAAACGGGGTTCCGCCATGTTGGCCAGGCTTGTCTTGAACTCCTGATCTTGTGATCTGCACGCCTTGGCCTCCCAAAGGGCTGGGATCGCAGGCGTGAGCCACCGCGCCTTGCCTTAAGTTCACTTTTAAATAACACTATACTACTTCACAGGGGGTGCATGTACTTTATAATGACAAAATATTTATAATTCCTCTTTTCTATCTCTTATATCATCATTGTCATTTATTTCAAACTTAAGCTACAATCATCATATACACGGTTGTTATTATTTTGAACAAACTGCTATCTGTTAGATCAACTAAGCATGACAAAAAGAAAAGATTTTATTTTACCTTCTCTTATTCCTTCTCTAACATTCTTCTGTTCTTTATGTAGATCTGAGATTCTGACATGTGTTATATTTTTTCTCTCTGAAAAACTTCTTTTTACATTTCTAGTTAGGCAAGATTACTGGCCACAAGTCTGCACAACTTTTGTATGTCTAATAATGTCTTTAATTCTAATTCTGCTTCACTTTTGCTGCTCTGTGAGAAAGGTTTTTATTTTTTATTTTTATTTTTCATTTTTTTTTAAATTCATTTATTATTATTATACTTTAAGTTGTAGGGTACATGTGCATAACGTGCAGGTTTGTTACATATGTATACTTGTGCCATGTTG
>NW_012108597.1:1148598-1157701 GCF_000951045.1 Mandrillus leucophaeus
CCCTCCTTTTATTTTTTTTTTTTTTGTTATTATTCTGGCTTCTTCCAATACTTTGTCTTTATCTTTGCTTTCCTGTAGTTTACTCACAATATGCTTACATTTGATAGTTTTTGTTGTGATTTATCCTGTTTGTTGTTTTCTGTAGTCTCCAGATCTATGGTTTTGTGTCCAACATAAATTTTGGGGAAAAACATGATCATTATTGCCTTAAATATTGCTTCAGTTCCTTTATCTGTTTCTTATCCTCATGGTATTTGTGTTATGCATATGTTACACTTTTGTAGTTGCTCCACAGTTCTTGGATAGTGTATTGTGCTTTTTACACAAAGTTTTTCCTTGATTTTTATTTTTAAAGATTTCTATTGAGGCTGGGCGCAGTGGCTCACACCTGTAATCCCAGCACTTTGGGAGGCCAAGGTGGGTGGATCATGAGGTCATGAGTTTGAGACCAGCCTGGCTATCATGGTGAAACCCCACCAGCCTAGCCAGAATAGCAAAACCCCGTCTCTACTAAAAATACCGAAAAAAAAAAAAAGAAAGAAAAAGAAAAATCAGCCAGGCATGGTAGTGTGCTTCTATAATCCCACCTACTCAGGAGACTGAGGCAGGAGAATTGCTTGAACCCAGGAGGCAGAGTTTCCAGTGAGCCGAGATCACACCACTGCACTCCAGCCTGGGTGACAGACTGAGACTCTGTCTCAAAAAAAAAAAAGAAAAGATTTCTATTGAGATATCCCCGAGCTCAGAGATGTTTCCTTCAGCTCTATCTAATCTAGTCTAAACCTATCAAAGGCATTTTTAAATTTTTTACAGTGCTTTTACTCTCTAGAATTTTTTATACTCTCTTAAAAATTTTCATCTCTCTGCCTACATTACCCTCTTTTTTTGCATGTTGTCTACTTTTTGCATTAGAACCATTAGCATGTTAATCATAGTTGTTTTTGATTCACAGTCTAATTATTTAAACATCACCGTCAGATCTGAGTCTGATTCTGTTGATTGCTGTGTCTTTTCAAACTGGAGTATTTTTTTGGCTTTTGGTATGCTTCATAATTGTTTTTGAAAGCTAGACATAATGTACTGGTCAAAGAAACTCCAGTAAATAGACCTTTATTAATTTTGTGCTGAGGTCCACGTGGAGGGAAGCTTTTTGTGGTATCATGATTAAGTCTCGGGCTTTTAGTAAGCCTGTGTCCTTGGGCTGTGAACTTCACAAATGTCTCAAATTTTTATTCCTGCCTTAGGTGAAAGAGGATGACTGGAAGGTGCTGGACTTTGGTATTTCCCTTCCCCCCCCCGTGGAAAGACAGACTACACTGAAGTTCAATATTTTTATTCCTTTCGATTGACTGGGCTCTGATAAAACTCCAAGAGGTTAGATTCTGCTAAAATAGTTTCTCTTGAGGGAAGACCTTGCTTAAAATAAAAAGAATGCTGTAGGGAATTTCAAAATGGTTCCCTCTCTGCGCCCTGTGCCAGGGTCTGGGGTGATTTTTCCACAAGATTCATTGGAAAATCTAGATAGAGAAACAGGAGGTAAAACTCACAAAAGTACAGAGGCTCCCTGAAAGTTTTAACTCTCAAAGTTTTTCCTACTGAGCCTCCTGCAATTTAGTAAGTACAGTTAAGGTTTTACTACCCCAGCACTGGCTTCCATAGAGGTTTCTGCTCTGGTACGTTATAATTTTTTGTAACCCACTGTCTGTCTTTCCAATTTGGGATGCAACAGTTTTCTGTGTGATCTCACTTTTCTAATGGATCTATAGAAGAAATGCTGATTTTTCAGATCGTTTAGCTTGTTAGGAAAGCGTGGCAATTTCCAAGATCCTTACATATCACACAGCAAACCAGAAGTCTAGGTCATCAGAATTTTAAAAGGTCTGAAATAATTTTAATGAGCAGTCATTTTCGTAAACCACAACAGTAAAGGCTTAGCTTTTAAAACCTGCATTGTGCATGAGTGTACTGCTAATAACTTGATCTTAACATATGTTTGTCCAATGTGTGTCAAAAGGTTCTTTGTAAACCTTCTAGAAAAAGAAATAAACAATGCATAAATCTGCCAGGGCTGCCATAACAAGATACCACAAACTGGATGGCTTAAACAACAGAAAATTTATTTATTTTTCACATTTCTGTAGCCTAGAAGTCCGAGGTCAAGGTGTCAGAAGGCTTGGATTTTACTCAGGCCTCTCTTTTTCACTTATAAACAGACAACTTCACACTGTGTCCTTAGATGGCCTTTTATCTGTGCTTGAACATTCTTGATATCTCTTGCTCTTTCTATAAGGACACCAGTCCTGTTGGATTAGGGCTGCATCCTTACGACCTTATTTAACATTAATTACCTCTTGAAAGGCCCTTTCTCTAATAGGTAGAGAAATATTGGGATTAGGTCTTCAATTATTAATTTTGGTGGTGGACACAATTCAGTCTATACACCAAATGCTAATTGTACATCTTTTTCTGTTTGTTCAAATATTAAAGTTGCAGTCTGAATATATTATGTTTCTTTCATCTTAAACAAGAATCTTATTATCCTCCTACAGTTGTGGAAAAAGATACATTAACTAGTCCATCTTACCAGCTTTCTCTGTACTGATATGAAGACGAAAAAAACATTGACAGAAATTCTCAATTTAAAATTCATGAATTTCCTCCTTTAAAAAAATCTTTCTGTTGAGCTAAGCAAACACTTCACACATGGAAAAATTTAAAAATCAACCAGTGTTTCTAAATGTACTCTATAGAGTTAAGCAGAATAAGTAGAACACAGGTAACTAGGTGATTTACATTCAAAAATTTTTATTGAGAACATGCAGTTTAAGATCTTTGGCAAAATTATTCTACAACTTCAACTCTTTTTTATTGTAATTTGATTTGTGGCTTTATGAATAGATAGCAAAAGTCATGAATTAAATAAAGCATACGAAACAAATGCAGGCCATATTAATTACTCATAAGTACAAAACTTTATCATGATTTTTAGTGGAACTTAAGTAAGTAATTAGCTTGCGTGCAGAAGGCCACTCATGCAAAGTAAGAAAAATGCAACAACAGCAACTTTAGACAATATCAGGAAATAAAATCAATCTTTATCTACATGATATTAGACAAAAGAAATTATTAGCAAATTTAAACCTATAGCCTTCAATTTTTGGAATGAATCGCAGTTCTGCCTTAAATTATTAAGTTAGTATGATAACGTATGTCTCAGTTATTAAGCTAATGTCTTCAACTCCAAACCCATTCGACTGTAATCATTTTGGTAATGCTGAACCTGGAATTCTTCAAATCACATTTCTGTTTTGCCAGCTGGTATTTGTTAATGCTTCACCTACAAGGGCACCTGAAATAAACTGCAAGGCTGGAGTACAAAAAAAAAAAGAGAGAGAGTTTGTCTTCCTATTTTGTGTTCCTGTGAGCATCACCTTAGCATAGCTATTTCATTCCACAGCAACTGTTGAATCCTGTTGCAGATTCTTCAACACTTTCAGAATCAGGTTTCTCATTCCCCTCACATCCACTTCAGAGATAAAAGCCCAAGGTAGGCAACACTCTCTCATTAGAGGTCTGTTTCAGCTGCCTTGGGACCCTCCTCTAATTTTCTAAGTTATAATAATTCTACATCTTCTCTTTCCTCCACAATTTTAGAGTTGATATTTGCTTTCTGCATTTACTACCTCTGAGACACTTTAGAGTTCTTTTTTACATATTCAGTTATTTCATTAACAACTTTAAATGTTAATTCTTTATATAAAATTCTCTGTTCAATAACCAGTATCATTTCTCTCTCTTTAATGGTCTTTGAATACTTTATCTTATTACCTACAAACTGAATTTTTATACATACTTGAGTTAGACTGTACAAATATATTTTACTTGGGATAAATTTTAACAGCTTTATTGAGATGTAATTTGTATACCATGAAACTTACTCTTTTAAAGTGCACACTTCACTGGTTTTGAGTCAGTTTCCAAATTGGTGTAACAACCACAAACTACTAGAACATGTTTATCTCAAAAATAAGGAATCACATTAACAGTCATTTTCTCTTGCTTTCCACCCCAGCCCTAGGCAACCACTTTGTGTCTCTATAAATTTGTTTATTCTGGCCAGTTCATATAAATGAAATCACAAATACATTATCTTGTAACTGATTTCTTTCACTTAGTATAGTGGTTTTAAGTTTCATTCATGATGTATCATGTATCAGTAATGTTTTCATTTTTATTGTCAATGATATTTCATCATACAAATACATCACATTTTGTTTATTCATTTATCAGATGATGGAAATTAGGGTTGTTTCTACTTTTTGGCTCTTATGAATAATGCTGCTGTGAACACTCATGGACAAGTTTTTGTATATGTGTACATTGTCATTTCTCTTATGAATAAATATAGTCGTGAAACTGCTGCATTATAAAGTAGCTCTATGTTTATCATGTGTCATCCAGTTCAGAGGAAACCACATATAAGCTTCCCAGAGTCCTCGTTCCATGGAGTCACACAGAAAAGACTAAATTCTTACAACATGTAATTGTGACAACACGATTACTGCCTATCAGGGAAATTTATCTAATACTAAGAATCTAAGATTTTTTACAATGAGTTAGCCACATAAACAACATGCCCAAATTTCAGATTCACAGAAGTAAAGCAGTTGTTCAGCAAAAATCATACTGTATGCATAAAATACTGTATATACAAAATATTTAGGCACAGTGAGCAATTTTTATCACTTAGGGAATGGTGGGAACACTCTGAAACAGAAGTTTTCAGATGTCACTAGGGGCCAATCTTGCAAGTAGACCTTTCTAATGTTAGCAGTCTCAGGCTTACCATGTTAACTCTTTTTTGCACAGTCCATCTCCCGGGCTCCTGTCCCTTCGACTTGGCCAAGGATGGCATCTTTACAACAAAATTATCAGAGTATCCCATGCAGCAGAGTGAAACCAATCTCAGTGTTGATTTCAATTACACCCTTTAGGGTCCTGGATTTTGCTAGCAAAAATGAGTATCATTAACCATAATGGTCTATCTTAGAAATCCAGTTGGCTTTCTACTTAAGTTTTTGCATTAGCTACTTTTTTCTTTTTTTTATCCTAGCATGAAGAATCAAGTCAGGCACAGCACAAATCTAACCAGTAAGTTGAAGTTGACCCGAAAACCTTCCAGGTCTGATGCAGCATCATGATGGTAAGGGTATGCACAAGCAATTCAATCCCAGAGGTCACACATAGTATCCCTGAAATTAAAGACTTTACAATTGTTAAGGTAATCCAAACAAGATATATGTTAATCATGTAGAATAGGTTAATAGGGCCAACGTGACCTCCCACCATGGGGCTTCCTCCTCTAAGGTTCCCAGCCCAGTCCATTTGATTTAATTCTGTCCTTGGTTTCAGAGGGAATGCATGAAAGCAGTCAGTTTTAAACAATTTTGCTTGTTCATAACATCAGTTTACCCATTGCATGTGTGTAGACAACATCTGGAGGTGTTCTTCATAAAAATTACAGGAGCTAAGGCCACTTCCTTCTTTTTCATAGTCAGCAAGTTGTCAGTTGTAGACTCAGCTGTCAGTTTGAATTTGAAGCACTCTGAACATCTTGGAAAGGCAGCACAGACATCTTTAGGAGGAAGGGAAAGCTTTTAGGAGTACTTTTTTTTATTATTATACTTTAAGTTCTAGGGTACATGTGCACAATGTGCATGTTTGTTAGATATGAATACATGTGCCATGTTGGTGTACTGCACTCATTAACTCGTCATTTACATTAGGTATATCTTCTAATGCTATCCCTCCCTCCTTCCCCCACCCCACAACAGGCCCCAGAGTGTGATGTTCCCCTTCCTGTGTCCAAGTGTTCTCATTGTTCATTTCCCAACTACGAGGGAGAACATGCGGTGTTTGGTTTTTTGTCCTTGCAATAGTTTGCTCAGAATGATGGTTTCCAGCTTCATCCACGTCCCTACAAAGGTCATGAAATCATCCTTTTTTATTGCTGCATAGTATTCCATGGTGTGTATGTGCCACATTTTCTTAACCCAGTCTATCATTGATAGACATTTAGGTTGGTTCCAAGTCTTTGCTACTGTGAATAGTGCTACAATAAACATATGTGTGCATGTGTTTTTATAGCAGCATGATTTATAATCATTTGGGTATATGCCCAGTAATGAGGTGGCTGGGTCAAATAGTATTTCTAGTTCTAGATCCTTGAGGATTTGCCACATTGTCTTTCACAATGTTTGAACTAGTTTACATTCCCACCAACAGTGTAAAAGTGTTCCTATTTCTCCACATCCTCTCCAGCACCTGTTGTTTCCTGACTTTTTAATGATCACCATTCTAACAGGTGTGAGATGGTACCTCATGGTGGTTTTGATTTCCATTTATCTGATGGCCAATGATGATGCACGTTTTTTCATGTGTCTGTTGACTGCATAAATGGCTTCTTTTGAGAAGTGTCTGTTCATATCTTTTGCCCACTTTTTGATGTTTTTTTTTTTTTTTTTCTTGTAAATTTGTCTGAGCTCTTTGTAGATTCTGGATATTAGCTCTTTGTCAGATGGGTAGATTGCAAACATTTTCTCCCATTCTGTAGGTTGACTGTTCACTCTGATGGTAGTATCTTTTGCTGTGCAGAAGCTCTTTAGTTTAATTAGATCCTGTTTGTCTATTTTAGCTTTTGTTGCCATTGCTTTTGGTGTTTTAGATATGAAGTCCTTGCCCATGCCTATGTCCTGAATGGTATTGCCTAGGTTTTCTTCTAGGGTTTTTATGGTTTTAGGTCTAACATTTAAGTCTTTAATCCATCTTGATGGATCTTGACTCTTTATCCAGTTTGTCAGTCTGTGTCTTTTAATTGTAGCATTTAGCCCATTTACATTTAAGGATAATATTGTTATGTGTGAATTTGATGCTGACATTATGATGTTAGCTGGTTATTTTGCCTGTTAGTTGATGCAGTTTCTTCCTAGCATCGATGGTCTTTACAACTTGGCATGTTTTTGCAGTGACTGGTACCGGTTTTTCCTTTCCATGTTTAGTGCTTCCTTCAGGAGCTCTTGTAGGGCAGGCCTGGTGGTGACAAAATCTCTCAGCATTTGCTTGTCTGTAAAGGATTTTATTTCTCCTTCACTTATGAAACTTAGTTTGGCTGGATATGAAATTCTGGGTTGAAAATTCTTTTCTTTAAGAATGTTGAATACTGGCCCCCACTCTCTTCTGGCTTGTAGAGTTTCTGCTGAGATATCTGCTGTTAGTCTGATGGGCTTCCCTTTGTGGGTAACCCAACCTTTCTCTCTGGCTGTCCTTAACATTTTTTCCTTCATTTCAACTTTGATGAATCTGACAATGTTGTGTCTTGGAGTTGCTCTTCTCAAGGAGTATCTTTGTGGCATTCACTGTATTTCCTGAATTTGAATGTTGGCCTGCCTTGCTAAGTTGGGAAAGTTCTCCTGGATAATATCTTGCAGAGTGTTTTCCAACTTGGTTCCATTCTCCTTGTAACTTTTAGGTACACCAATCAGATATAGATTTGGTCTTTTCACATAGTCCCATATTTCTTGGAGGCTCTGTTCATTTCTTTTTACTCTTTTTTCTCTAAACTTGTCTTCTCACTTCATTTCATTCATCTGATCTTCAGTCACTGATACTCTTTCTTCCAGTTGATCAAATCGGCTATTGAAGCTCGTGCATTCATCATGTAGTTTTCGTGCCATGGTTTTCAGCTCCATCAGGTCGTTTAAGGACTTCTCTACACTTTTTATTCTAGTTAGCCATTAGTCTAACCTTTTTAGTTTTTAAAAGAAAGATCATTAATGCTCCTTCCCTCTTCCATGCCTCGTTAGGTGCCAGAATTTTGTGCTGTCCTTGTTACAAAATCAATATTTCCCACTTGGCAATCATCACTTTTCATTTTTTTTAAATCATCCCAGGCTGTCCCCTAGACATTTATTCTGGAAGGATTATATGCATGAAGTACAAAATTATTTTGGTAGAAAAATATTTTAATATAACCAAACCAAAAAGACACACCATGTTCGTTAATTGGCAAGGTGAAATCCTGAATATTCAAAACTTTTCACCTCTTGTCCTGTTCTTTTAATCTAGTGAACAGCCTATAAGAGGTCAATCTTTTTCTGGGGATGTCTGCATTTTACAATCAAATTGTTTTTCTAAGATTTATGTACCCAGAGAGGTGAAAGTGGAGTCCACTGTTGCAACCTATAACTAATCTGGAAAGCTGAACACAACGGATCAACAGCATCTAGTCATTCCCAGGAGGTAGCTGAGATCCTAACCCATTAGGAGTGGGTAAAGGAGTCACATTCCCTGTGATGTTCCTTCCCTCTACTTGCAGCTTTCACAGTAATCATAAGCTAAGAATATATGGAGTCTTTGTGTCAGAAATAAAGATATAATCACCAAGAAGCTCAATTTCAAATAATTCTATCAAATAATAAGCCCTGTCTGTGGTTACCTGTAAGTGACCCAGATTATCCAGCTAACATTTCTGATGCTTTTATAGTTTGTGGCCAAAGAGAAATAAATCATGCAGACATCAGTAAAGTTGTGGTGAAATGAAAGCAGCCATAAACGTAATGAACAGGACCTCAACTCTGGGACTGTTGAAGATATTGGCAAACACTTCTCTTTGGCCAGAAGAAATTACTGCCAGGCCGTGAGTGGGGTATGGGGGGCTGCCCCGCAACAGCTGGTAGAGTGTTATTTCCCCTTCTCCCCTTCTTTGGTTTACAAAATTTTGTTCCAACTCTGGCAACTGATTTAACCTTTTTCTCTCCTACTTGGAAAAGAGAGTGACACACATTTTTAGCATTTTTGGCCCAGCCAAAGTTCTCTTTGGAAATGCTTAGGCCTTTTTTCCTCCAACATGGGAGATAGAACAAAAGATATCTGGGGGAGGGGGGAGAGGGGAGGGCTGGCATTAGGAGTTATACCTGATGTAAATGACGAGTTAAGGGGGCTGACAAGTTGATGGGTGCAGCACACCAGCATGGCACATGTATACATATGTAACAAACCTACACGTTGTGCACATGTATCCTAGAACTTAAAGTATATTAATAAT
>NW_012108597.1:1157766-1172971 GCF_000951045.1 Mandrillus leucophaeus
AGAACTTAAAGTATATTAATAATAATAATAATAATAATAATAATAATAATAATAAAAGAACAAAAGATATCACACAAACTGATCTCCCCTCTCACTCCATATAATCTAAAGCAGCCAGGGGATTCTAAGATCAAACACTTCTGGGGTTGAATCTAACATTTTAGGATGTCGTGTCTAACTTTTATTTTCCATAATAAGCAGAAGCTCCTCTGTGTTTTGTACTAAATGTACCTCCATAGCCACCCAGGCAGGAAAGGTTCACCATCCCCTCTCAATTGCTTCTTTTTTCCCAAAGTTTTTGACATATTTCACAGAATCAGGGTCACTCTAACAAATCTCACACTGTCGCCCAGGTTCAATGAATCACTAGAAGGACTCACAAGACTTAACCTACAGTCATACTGACAGATATGATTTATTGGTGAAGTGATGAAAGGCAAAATTACTGAATGATAAAGGCACAGGAGGTGAAGTCCATGGAAAATCAGGCAAAATCTTCTAAGAGACCTTCACCCCCACCCCCTGACACACCTCATGCAGTTATATGAGACAGGCTTTATTCCTTCAGCTTCTAATTGTGACAGCACATATAAAATGCTTTCTATGAGTCAAACTTGCCTGATTCTAGGACACAAGGGCTTATATTGGGGGTCAGCAACATATGCACATTCTGCCTAGAACAAACCACAATTGCACCTTCCAGGAGTGCCATATGTTCATCACAAACCATAGTATTTGCAAAAACAGGTTAGCCATAGTGAACCACTATTATCAGTTAGATAAAGGTGAGAAACCTCCCAAAATCTGAGTTCCAAGACACCAAGCATGAACCAGCCTTGCAAGCAGGCCTTACTAAGAACAACAGTTTTAGGTATCCTATGTTAACTCTTATGCATAGCTCAAATTTCTCTACACTCTGGATAACAATTGTTATTGTCTGCCTTTTTGTTTATGGCCATCTTATTAGATGTGAAGTGTTATCTCTTTGTAGTTATAATTTGCGTTTCTCTAATGACTGATCTTGAACATCTTTCATGTGCTTTTTTGTTGTTTGCATATCTTCCTTAAAGAAATGTGTGAGAAAAGAATCCTTTGCTCATTTTAGTACAATCATTTGTATTGTAACTGTTTAATTTTAAGAGTACTTTTAGGCCAGGTTCGGTGGCTCACGGCTGTAATCCCCGCAGTTTGGGAGGCTCAAGTGAGTGGATCACCTGAGGTCAGGAGTTCAAGAGCAGCCTGGCCAATGTAATGAAACCCCATCTCTACTAAAGATACAAAAAATTATCTGGACATGGTGGCAGGTGCCTGTAATCCCAGCTACTCGGGAGGTTGAGACAGGAGAATGCCTTGAACCCAGGAGGCAGAGGTTGTAGTGAGCCCAGATCACGCCACTTCATTCCAGCCTGGGTGACATAGGCAAAACTCCATCTCAAAAAAAAGAAAAAAAAAGGTACTTTTATATTTTGTATACAAGAATTTTTTTTAATTTTTTTTTATTATTATACTTTAAGTTCTAGGGTACATGTGCACAATGTGAAGGTTTGTTACATATGTATACTTGTGCCATGTTGGTGTGCTGCACCCATCAACTCATCAGCACCCATCAACTCGTCATTTACATCAGGTATAACTCCCAATGCCATCCCTCCCCCTTCCCCCCCCATAATAGGCCCCGGTGTGCGATGTTCCACTTCCTGAATCCAAGTGATCTCATTGTTCCTGTCTCTTATACACATCTAGATGTGTATAAGAGACAGCACATCCTCTCCAGCACCTGTTGTTTCCTGACTTTTTAATGATTGCCATTCTAACTGGTGTGAGATGGTATCTCATTGTGGTTTTGATTTACATTTCTCTGACGGCCAATGATGACAAGCATTTTTTCATGTGTCTGTTGGCTGTATGTATGTGTTCTTTTGAGAAATGTCTTATTAAATATATAAATTACAAACATTTTTCACATTTAGTGAATAGTCTTTTCATTTTCATTATAGTATCCTTTGATGAAGGAATGTTTTACATTTTTCTTAAAAATATTCTCTTTCTTCATTGTTGCTTTTGTTTTTGGTTCCATAGTAAAGAAACTGTTGCCTATTCCAAGGTGACATTTACTCTTACATTTCCTTCTACATATTTTATAGTTCTAGCTCTTACAGTTAGATACCTGACCCATTATGAATATTTTGTGTATGGTGTGAAGTAGTAGTTAAACTTCTTCATTTTACATGTGGATATTCAGTTATCCCATGACTATTAGTTGAAAAGAGTGTTGTTTTCCCATTTAATTGTCTTAGAAGGCTTGTCAAAATCAGTTGTCCATTATTATTTCTTGACTGTCAACTTTAATTGGTCTATGTCTATCCAGATTCCAGTGTCATACTGTCTTACTTACTGTATATTATAATAAATTTTGAATTCAGAAGTCTGTCTCCTTAATTTCTCATTTGCAAAATTTTTTGACAATTCTGGGTCTCATGCATTTCCATGTGGTTTTTAGGAACAGACTGCCAATTTCTGCAAATATGGCTGCTGGGACATTGATACGAATACTGTTGAATCTGCAGATCAATTTGGGGAGTATTGTCATTTTAGCACTATTAAGTCTTCCACTCCTGGAACATGGCAGTATTCAAGTCAATTTTTTGTTTTTTGTTTTTTTTTAAATGTATCCCTAAGAATGTCATTACTTTTTATATATTGCAAATGAAAATATTTTTTTAATTTCATTACCAAATTGTTCATTGTCAGTGCAAAAACATATAATTTTATATAGTTGTCATATTATGCAAACTTGCTGATCTGGTTTACCAGCTCTAATGTTTACTTGTTGGAATCAGAATTTTCTACATGCACATGAAAGGTGTATTTTAGGCAATTTGTCCACCACCTCCAGCCATCGCTCCCCAGGTCTATAAGTTCCTGATAGATGTCAAAACATCATAAGATACAGAAAATTAGAAAGAAAATTCAATTGGCCCTCTGATATTTTGACATTATGTTGAGAAAACTCTGTTGTGATTATAGTGACAGTTCATAGAAAGCAGGACATCAGTTGCCCTAAACAGTATACAATACCCTAGAGAGCAAAAAGAAGGAACAAAAATAGAATTTTAAGGGGTTCTTAAAGGCCAGTCGATTATTAAGTTTTCTACTTATATGGGATAGATCAAGAAAATAGATATTAAATTTTGAGATTTTCTAAAACTATCTTGGTGTAATTATAAAGTGTACTGAAAACATGCCCAGATCAACGTGGCAAGTCAGGCTGTTATGTTGTTTGAGGATATAAAATGATTACTTAGCAAAGTATATGTAAGGATTATTATTATTTTTATAATTACTAGGAAAGAGTGGTTATCATGGTCATGTGTCAGATATGGAGAGTGAGAGACTGTGGAAGAAACCTGGAGGAGAAAATAGGAGGAGGAACGGAAGAGTGAGTGGTTCTCTCTCCAGAGGGTCCCAGGCTTAGCTGATATGAGGAAAAGGGCTCTTGTGGAGAACAATAAACACTATTAATTAATTTATTTCTTCATTTATTATAATTTTTGTGGGTACAGAGAAAGTGTATATATTTATGTGGTACTTGAAATATTTTGATATAGGCATAACATTTATTAAAATCACATCAGAGTAAATGGCATATCCATCATCTAACACATTTATTCTTTTTTGTGTTATAAACAATTAAATTATACTCATATAGTTATTTTAAAATATATAATAAATTAATGTGGATGGTAGCTATCCTGTTGTACTATCAGATACTAGATCTTGTTCATTCTATCTAACTATTTTGTACCTATTTTCTATCCCCAATCCCCACCCACTACCCTTCCCAGCTTTTGGTAATAAAAAAGGATCAAACCACTAATTGCGTTATCCACACCTCCAATAAGCTGAAGTTGACCCAAGGAGAAGAGGCCAGTCTGTCTCTCACAGGCTCCACTGCTGCCACTCCCCCGACCCCCGTCAACTGCTCATCACTAGGCAAAGAACCCTTGGATTGGGCTCACAGCCTGGACGCTCCATCCTGGGCTGATTGCACTGAATGATTGCTGACCTGCATCTCTCTGTAGTGGAGCTCCCAGGAAACAAGCAAACAACACTCAGCCACAACCACTACTAAGATCCCTTCTTCTGCTGCTTACAAGTTAGAGAAGGAACCAAAACACTATGATCGCCCCAGAGCTGCAGTGAGCAGCCCAGAAATGCCAAGTCATGATCTACAGCCAGCCATCAAGGCAGGGAGGAACCCACACTTTCAGAGAATTGAGAGGAAATGTGGTTGCAACTGTGAGAAAACATAGGATGCCCACAATCATGCAAGAGTCTAGCAACTGACAAATATATACCTAAGTGCCACCTTCTGGATCACATCCCAAAGTCTCAACACCAAAAGTACCTCACTAATAAGCTCCACTCTGAAACCAGAGACGAGAAGTCAGCTTCTGATAAAGACCCTTCACAAAGCCTCATCTCAGTGAAAACAATCAGAAAAGAAGCTGGTTGACTTCACTCAATCTACAGGACAGCTAAATAAATACCAACATGCAGAGATGAGAAACAATCAATGCAATGACTCCAGTTGCTCAAATGGACATAGTGTCATATGTCCTCCAAACAACCACACCAATTATCTATCAAGAGTTTTTAACTAAGCTCAACTTGTTTGAATGGCAAAAATAGAATTCAGAACATGGTTAGGAGCAAAGATCATCGAGATTCATGAGGACAGCAAAACACAATCCAAATAAAATAAGAATCACGGTAAAACAATATAGAAGCTGAATATAAAAGTGAAACTAACACATCTGACACAGCTGAATAACACAATACAAGAATGTCCCAATGCAATCACAAGTATTAACAGTAGAATAAACCAAGCTAAGGAAAGAAACTCAGAAATTGAAAACTGGTTCTCTGAAATTAAACACTCGGAAAAAATTTAAAAAGAATAAAAAAGAATAAACAAAACCTTCAAGAAGTATAAGATTATGTAAAGAGGCCAAATCTTTGAATCTTTGGCATCCTTGAAAGGGAGAGGGTGAAAGCAAACAATTTGGAAAGCATACTTCAGGATATTGTCCATAAAAATTTCCCCAACCTTGCTAGAGGGACCAATAGTCAAATTCAGGAAATTCAGAGAATTACTTCAAGATTCTACAAAACAAGATCATTCTCAAGACACATGATAATCAGATATTCCAAGATCAAAATGAAAAAAGGAGAGAGAAAGGACAGGCAACCTACAAAGGGAACTTCATCAGGCTAACAGTGGACCTCTCAGCTGAAACCCTACAAGCCAGAAGAGAGTGGAGGCCTATATTCAACATTCTTAAAAAAAAAAAAAAATCTTCAACCCAGAATTTCATATCCAGCCAAACTAAGCTTTTTAAGTGAAAGAAAATAAAGATTCTTTTCAGATAAGCAAATGCTGAGGGAATTCATGACCACCAAACCTGCCTCACAAAAGATCTTTAAAGGAGCAGTAAATGCAGAAAGAAAAAGCTGCTACCAACTAATATAAAAATACACAGACCAGTGTCACTATAAAGCAACCACACAAACAAGCCAACATAATGACCAGCTAACAGCACAATGGCAGGATCAAATCCACTTATGTCAGTACTAGCATTGAATGTAAATGGGCTAAATGCCCCACTTAAAAGATGCAGAATGGGTCCGGTTATGATGGCTCATGCCTGTAATCCCAGCACTTTGGGAGGCTGAGGTGGGTGGATCACCGGAGGTCAGGGGTTTGAGACCATCCTGACCAACATGGCGAAACCCTGTCTCTACTAAAAATACAAAAATTAGCAAGGTATGGTGGTGGGCCCCTGTAATCCCAGCTACACAGGAGACTGAGGCAGGAGAATCACTCTCCTGAGGCAAGAGAACCCAGGAGGTGGAGGTTGCAGTGAGCTGAGAGCACACCATTGCACTTCAGCCTGGGCAACAAGAGCAAAACTCTATCTAAAAAAGAAAGAAAGAAAGAAATATAAATAGAAAGAGGTACAGAGTGACAACTGGATAAAAGGCAATACCCAATGGTGTGCTGTGTTCAAGAGACCCATCTCATAAGTAATGACACCCATGGGCTCAAAATAAAGGCATGCAGGAAAATCTCCCAAGCACATGAAAAAAAGAAAAAAATGCAGGGATTGCAATTCTAATTTAAAAAAAAAACAAAAAAAACAAAAACAGATTTCAAACTATCAGAGATTACACCCAGACACAGACAAAAAGAAAAAAACAAAAGGGCATTACATAGTGGTAAAAGATTCAATTCAAAAAGAAGACCTAGCTATATTAAATATATATGCACACAACACAGGAGCACCAAGATTCATAAAGCAAGTTTTTAGAGATCTACAAAGAAACATGAACTCCCACATAATAATGGCAGGAGACTTCAACACTCCACTAACAGTATTAGATAGATCAACAAGGCAGGAAACTAACAAAGATATTCAGGATCTAAATTCATCATTGGACCAACTGGATCTGATAGACCTTTACAGAACTCTCCACCCAAAAACAACAGAATATACATTCTTCTCATCACCCCATGGTAAATACACAAAAATTGACCACATAATTGGACATGAAACAATCTAAAAGAATAGAAATCTTGCCAAACACACTTTCAGACCACAGAACAATAAAAATAAAAGTTAAAACAATGAAAATCACTCAACACCATGCAATTACATGGAAATTAAACAACACGCTCTTTAATGACGTTGAGTAAATAATGAAATTAAGGCAGAAATTAAAAAGTTTTTTGAAAGTAATGAGAACAAACATACAACATACCAGAATCACTGGGACACAGCTAAGGCAGTGTTAAGAGGAAAATTCATAGAACTAAATGCACCCATCAAAAAGTTAGAATGATCTCAAATTAAGAACCTAACTTTACAACTAAATGAATTAGAAAAGTAAGAACAACTCAACCCCAAAGCTAGCAGAAGATAAAAAATAACCATAATCAGAGCTACACTAAAGTAAATAAAGACACAAAAAAGCATTCAATAGATCAACAAATCCAGCAGTTGGTTATTGAAAAAATTATTAAAATAGGCCACTAGCTAGATTAATAAATAAGAAAAAATGCTAGATTCCAATAAACACAATTAGAAATGGTTACTACTCACACAACAGGAATAAAAACAACCATCAGAAACTATGATGAACACCTCTATGCACAGAAACTAGAAAATCAAGAAAAGATAGATGACTTCCTAGACACATACATCCTCCCAAGACTGAGCAAGGAAGAAATTGATTTCCTGAACAGACCAACTATGAGTTCCAACATCAGTAATAAATAGCTTACTACCAAAAAAAAAAAAAGCCTGGAACCTGGTGGTTCACAGCAGAATTCTACCAGATGTACAAAAAAGGGCTGGTACCATTCCTACAGAAACTATTCCAAAAAATTGAGAAGGAGTGCCATCTGCCCAACTTATTCTACAAGGCCAGCACATCTTGATACCAAAACATGGCAGACACACACACACACACACACACACACACACGGCCAATATCTTCAATGAATGTCAACACAATAATCCTCAGCAAAATATTATCAAACAAAATCTAGCATCTAGCAACACATCAAAAATCTAATCCACTAGAACCAAGTAGGGATCATCCCCGACATGCGACATTGGTTCAACATATGCAAATCAATAAATGTGATTTATCACATAAACAGAACTAAATAAAAAACACATGATTAAGTCAATAGACACAGAAGAGGATTTCAACAAAATTCAATATCACTTCATATAAAAACTCTCAACAAACTAGGTATTGAAGGAACATATGTCAAAGTAACAAGAGTCGTCTATAACAAACCCACAGCCAGCATTATACTGAATGAACAAAAGCTGAAGGATTTCCCATTGATAACTGGCACATGACAAGAATGCCCTCGTTCACCACTCCTATTCAACATAATATTGGAAGTCCTGGCCAAAGCAATCAGGCAAGAGAAAGAAATAAAGGGCATCCAAATAGGAATAAAGGAAGTCAAACCATCTCTGTTTACAGACAACATGATTCTATATCTAGAAAACTGTGTAGTCTTGGCCCAAAAGATCCTCCCACTGACAGACAATTTCAGTGAAGTTTCAGGGTACATAATACATTTACAAACATTACTATCGTTCTTATATACAAACAACAGGCAAACTGAGAGCCAAATCAGAAAGGCAATTCCATTCACAACTGCCACAAAAAGAATAATATACCTAGAAATACAGCTAACCAGAGAGGTGAAACACATCTACAATGAGAATTACAAAACACTGCTAAAAGTAATCAGATAATATGTAAACAGATTTTTTAAAATCCCACACTCATGTATAGAAAGAATCAATATCATTTTAGTGGCTCTACATCCCAAAGCAATTTGCAGATTCAGTGCTATTCCTATCAAACCAGCAAGGTCATTCCTCACAGAGCCAAATAAAACTATTTTTAAAATTTATATAAAAACCGAAAAAGAGCCCAAGTACCCAAAGCATTCCTAGGCAAAAAGAACAAAGCTGGAGGCATCACACTACATGACTTCACACTACACTACAAGGCTACAGTAACCAAATCAGCATGGTACTGGAAAAAAGAAAGGTGGGGAGTGGGCACATAGATCAGTGGAAAAAAATAGAAAGTCCAAAAATAAGGTCGTACATCTATGACCATCTAATCTTTAAGAAAGCTGAGAAAAGCAAGTAATGGGAAAAAATCTCCATATTCAATAAATGGTGCTGGGACAACTGGCTAGCCATAAGCAAAAGATTGAAGCTAGACCCCTTCCTCACACCATACACAAAAATCAATTCAAGATGGATTAAAGACTTAAATGTGAAACCCAAAACTGTAAAACCCTGAAAGACTACCTAGATAATATGATCCCGAACACAGAAATCAGCAAATATTTCGTGACAAAGACACCAAAAGCAATTACAACCAAAGCAAATATGACAAAAGGAATCTAATTAAACTAAAGTGCTTCTGCACAGTAAAGGAAACTATCAACTGAGTAAACAGACAAACTACATGACAGAAAAAAATATTTACAAACTATGCATCTGACAAAGGTCTAATATCAGCATCTCTAGGGAACTTAAACAAATTTTCAAGAGAAAAACAGCTCCATTAAAAAGTGGACAAATACATGAATAGACACTTTTCAAAAGAAGACATCCATGCAGCCAACAAGTATATATATATATATACACATTTTTATATATGTGTATATATATGTATATATACACACACACATATATACACACACACACAAGTATATATATATACACACACACACACATATATATATACATATATCTCAATATGAATGATCATTAGAGAAACGCAAATCCAAACCACAATGAAATACCATCTTATAGCAGTCTTAATGACTATAAATAAATAGTCAAAGAATAACAGATGCCGGTGAGTTTGCAGTGAAAAGGGAACACTTATACACTGTTGGTAAGAATGCAAATTAATTCTTCCATTGTGGAAAGCAATATGACAATTCCTCAAAGAGCTAAAAGCAGAACTACCACTCAATCCAGCGATCCCATTACTGGGTATATACCCAGAGGAATATATATCACTCTATCATAAAGATACTCACACGGAAATGTTTATTGCAGCAATATTCACAAGAGCAAAGACATGAAATCTACCTAAATGCCCATCATTGACAGATTGGATATAAAAATGTGGTACATATACACCATGGAATATTATGCAGCCATATAAAAGAACAAGATTCTGTTTTTTTGCAGGAAAATGGATGGAGCTGGAGGCTATTATTCTTAGCAAACTAATGCAGGAACAGAAAACTAAATACTGTTTGCAGTCACTTATAAGTGGGAGCTGAATGATAAGAACTTATGAACACAAAGAATAAAACAACAGACACTGGGGCCTACTTGAGAGGAGAGGGTGGAAGAAGGGAGAAGATCAATAAAGATAATGATTGGGTACTGAGGTAAATACCTAGGTGAAGAAATAATATGTATAAAATATATCCATGACATGTGTTTACCTATGTAACAAACCTCCACATGTACCCCTAAACCTAAAATAAAAGTTAAAAAAATCTGGATTTTAATTGCTTTGGATATATACCTTAAAATGAGATTGTTGGATAATGTAGTAGTTCCATTTTTGAGAAACTTCAATACTGTTATCCATAATGACTACACCAATTTCCACTCCGAGCAACATTTTCTCAAAGTTGCCTTTGCTCCAAATTCTTGGCAACACTTGATAATATTTTTTATTACTAATAACCATCCTAAAAGATGTGAGGTGATATCTCATTTTGCATTTTGATTTGCATTTCCCTGATAATTAGTGACGTTGAGCACTCTTTCATATAACTGTTGGCCATGACTATGTCTTCTGCGGAGGAATATCTGTTCTCCTCCATTGCTCATTTTTTACTTGAGTTATTTGATGTCTGTTTGGTTGGTTTTTGCCATTCAGTGGTATGTATCTTTATATACTTTGGATATTAACCCTTCATCTGATATATGGTTTGCTAATATTTTCTTCTATTCCACAGGCTGCCTTCTCATTGCGTTGTTTTCTTTGTAGTGCAAAATCTTTTTAGTCTTATACAATCCCACTTTTTATTATTTATTTTTTTGCCTGTGCATTTGGCATCCTATTCATAATATTATTGCTAAGACAAAGATCAATGAGCATTTTTCTATGTATTTTTATGAGTTTTAATAATTTCTACCTTTAGGTTTAAGTCTTTAATATATTCTACTTAAATATTGTGTATGGTATGTGATACATGTCTAATTTTATTCTTTTGTATATAGATATTCAGTTTTTCCAACACCATTTTTGGAGAGACTCTTCTTTCCCCATTGTGTATTCTTGGTGTCTTTATTGCAGATTAATTGATAAAATGTGCATGGGTTTATTTCTGGGCTGTGTATTCTGCTCTATTTTTTTATGTTTCTGTTTTATGACAGTACCATACTGTTTGTATTACTATAGGATTGTAATATTATTTGAATGCAGGATGTTTGGTGTCTCCAACTTTATTATTTCTGGAGAGAATTACTATGACCAATTGAGGTATTTTGTAGTTTCATATTAATTTTTGTATTTTTTTCCTGTTTCTGGATAAATTGCCATTGGGATGATGATAGGAATATCACTGAATATGTAACCCACTTTGGGTAGTACTATAATCTGAATTTTGATGTTTTCCCAGAATTTATACTTTGGAAACTAATACTCAATGTGATAGAATTAAGAGATGGGGCCTTTAGGAGGTGATTAGGTCATGAGGATGAAAGCCTCATTAATGTAGTCAGTGAAGTTATAGAAAAGACTTAAAAAGCCCATCTTGCTCCTTCCCCTATGTGATGATATAAGAAGGCACTATCTTTTCAGTAGAGAGCAATATCTCACCAGACACCAAATCTGCTTGTGTCTTGATCTTGGCCTTTTCAGGCTCTATAATTGTGAGCAGAATATTTGTGTCATACATAAATCAACCAGTCAAAGGTATTTTGTTACACCTGGCAAGTTGACTAAAACAGAAGATGGTATTAAGAAGTAGGGTGCTGGGGGGCATGCCCAAGATGGCCAAATAGGAAGAGCTCCAGCCTCCAGCTCTCAGCGTGAGTGACACAGAAGATGGGTGATTTCTGCATTTTCAACTGAGGTACTGGGTTCATCTCACTGAGGTGTGTCGGACAGTTGGCACTGGTCCATGGGTGCAGATTGACCAGCGAGAGCCGAAGCAGGGCAAGGCATCGACTCACCTAGGAAGAGCAAGGGGGAAAGAAATTCCTTTTCCTAGCCAAAGGAAATTGAGACACACAACACCTGGAAAATCGAGTAACTCCCACCCTAACACTGCGCTTTACCAAGGGTCTTAGCAAACGGCACACCAGGAGATTATATCCCACACCTAGCCCAGAGATTCTCATGCCCAGGGAGCCTCCCTCATTGCTACCACAGCAGTCTGAGCTCTAACTGCAAGGCGGCAGTGATGCTGGGGGAAGGGCACCAGCCATTGCTGAGGCTTAAGTAGGTAAACAAAGCCTCTGGGAAGCTCGAATTGGGTGGAGCTCACCACAGTTCAAGGAGGCCGGCCTGCCTCTGTAGACTCCTGTTCTGGGGACAGGGCATAGCTGAACAAAAAGCAGCAGAAACCTCGGCAGAGGTAAATGCCCCTGTCTGACAACATTGAAGAGAGCAGTGGATCTCCCAGCATGGAGGTTGAGATCTGAGAATGGACAGACTGCCTGCTCAAGTGGGTCCCTGACCCCTGAGTAGCCTAACTGGGAGACATCCCCCCACTAGGTGCAGACCAACACCTCACACCTCACACTGTGGGATACACCCCTGAGACGAAGTTTCCAGAGCAAGAATCAGACAGCAACACTCACTGTTCAGCAATATTCTATCTTCTGCAGCCTCTGCTGCTGATACCCAGGCAAACAGGGTCTAGAGTGGGCCTCAAGCAAACTCCAACAGACCTACAACTGAGGGTCCTGACTGTTAGAAGGAAAACTAACAAACAGAAAGGACACATACATCAAAACTCCATCAGTACGTCGCCATCATCAAAGACCAAAGGCAGATAAAAGCACAGAGATGGGGAAAAAGCAGTGCAGAAAAGCTGGACATTCAAAAACTCAGAACACATCTCCCCCTCCAAAGGAACGCAGCTCATCGCCAGCAATGGAACAAAGCTGGAAGGAGAATGACTTTGACAAGTTGTGAGAAGAAGGCTTAAGTCAATCAAACTTCTCAGAGCTAAAGGAGGAACTATGTAACCAGTGCAAAGAAAATAAAAACCTTGAAAAAAGAATGGAAGAAAGGAAAATTAGAATACAAAATGCAGAGAAGACCTTAAAAGAACTGATAGAGATGAAAACCATAACATGAGAACTACATGACAAATGCACAAGCTTCAGTAACTGACTCAATCAACTGGAAGAAAGAGTATCAGCGATTGAAGATCAAATGAATGAAATGAAGCAAGAAAAGAAGTGTAGAGAAAAAAGAGGAAAAGCAAATGAACAAAGTCTCCAAGAAATATGGGATTATGTGAAAAGACCAAATCTACGTCTGATTGGTGTACCTGAAAATGAAGGGGAAAATGGAACCAAGCTGGAAAACACTCTGCAGGATATCATCCAGGAGAACTTTCCCAACCCAGTAAGGCAGGCCAACATTCAAATTCAGGAAATACAGTGAATGCTACAAAGATACTACTTGAGAAGAGCAACTACAAGACACACAATTGTCAGATTCACCAAAGTTGAAATGAAGGAAAAAATGTTAAGGGCAGCCAGAGACAAAGGTCGGATTACCCACAAAGGGAGCCCATCAGACTAACAGCACATCTCTCGGCAGAAACTCTCCAAGCCAGAAGAGAGTGGGGGCCAATATTCAACATTCTTAAAGAAAAGAATTTTAAACCCAGAATTTCATATCCAGCCAAACTAAGTTTCATAAGTGAAGGAAAAATAAAATCCTTTACAGACAAGCAAATGCTTAGAGATTTTGTCACCACCAGGCCTGCCTTACAAGAGATCCTGAAGGAAGCATTAAACATGGAAAGGAACAACAGGTACCAGTCATTGTACATACATGTCAAAATATAAAGTCCATCAATGCCAGGAAGAAACTGCGTCAACTAAAGAGCAAAATAACCAGCTAATATCATAATGACAGGATGACTTTCACACATAACAACATTAATCTTAAATATAAATGGACTAAATGATCGAATTAAAATACATACACTGGCAAAGTGGATAAAGGGTCAAGACCCATCAGTTTGCTGTATTCAGAAGACACATCTCACATGCAGAGATGCACATAGGCTCAAAATAAAGGGATGGAGGAAGATCTATAAAGCAAATGGAAAACAAAAAAGAGCAGGGGTTGCAATCCTAGTCTCTGATAAAACAGACTTTAAACCATCAAAGATCAAAAGAGACAAAGAAGGCTATTACCTAATGGTAAAAGGATCAATTCATCAGGAAGAGCTAACTATCCTAAATATATATACACCCAATACAGGAGCACCCAGATTCATAAAGCAAGTTGTTAGAAACTTACAAAGAAACTTAGACACCCATACAATAATAATGGGAGACTTTAATACCCCACTGTCAACATTAGACAGATCAACGAGACAGAAAGTCAACAAGGATATCCATGAATTGAACTCAACTCTGCACCAAGCAGACCTAATAGACATCTACAGCACTCTCCACCCCAAATCAACAGAGTATACATTCTTCTCAGCACCACATCGCACTTATTTCAAAATTGACCACACAGTTGGAAAAAAGCACTCCTCAGCAAATGTAAAAGAACAGAAATTATAACAAACTGTCTCTCAGACTTCACTGCAATCAAACTAGAACTCAGGAATAAGAAACTCAATCAAAACGGCTCAACTACATGGAAACTGAACAACCTGCTCCTGAATCAGAAATAAAGATATTCTTTGAAACAATGAGAAGAAAGATACAACATACCAGAATCTCTGGGACACATTTAAAGCAGTGTGTAGAGGGAAATTTACAGCACTAAATGCCCACAAGAGAAATCAGAAAAGATGTAAAATTGATACCCTAACATCACAATTAAAAGAACCAGAGAAGCAAGAGCAAACACATTCAAAAGCTAGCAGAAGGCAAGATATAACTAAGATCAGAGCAGAACTGAAGGAGATAGAAACACAAAAAAAACCCTCCAAAAAATCAATGAATCCAGGAGCTGTTTTTTTTTGAAAAGATTAACAAAATTGATAGACCGCTAGCAAGACTAATACAGAAGAAAAGAGAGAAGAATAAAATAGACACAATAAAAAATGATAAAGGGGATATCACCACTGACCCCACAGAAATACAGGCTACCATCAGTGAATACTATAAACACTTCTACACAAATAACCTAGAAAACCTAGACAAAATGGATAATTTCCTGGACACTTACACTCTCCCAAGACTAAACATGGAAGAAGTTGAATCTCTGAATAGACCAATAGCAGGCTCTGAAATTGAGGCAATAATTAATAGCCTACCAACCAGAAAAAGTCCAGGACCAGATGGATTCACAGCTGAATTCTACCAGAGGTACAAGGAGGAGATGGTACCATTCCTTCTGAAACGATTCCAATCAATAG
>NW_012108597.1:1174736-1194722 GCF_000951045.1 Mandrillus leucophaeus
TGCATACAGCCAACAGACACATGAAAAAAATGCTCATCATCACTCACCATCAGAGAAATGCAAATCAAAACCACAATGAGATACCATCTCACACGAGTTAGAATGGCATTCATTAAAAAATCAGGAAACAACAGGTGCTGGAGAGGATGTGGAGAAATAGGAACACTTTTACACTGTTGGTCGGACTGTAAACTAGTTCAACCATTGTGGAAAACAGTGTGGCGATTCCTCAAAGATCTAGAACTAGAAATACCGTTTGACCCAGCCATCCCATTACTAGAGATATACCCAAAGGATTATAAGTCATGCTGCGATAAAGACACATGCACACATAGGTTTATTGCGGCACTATTCACAATAGCAGTGACTTGGAATCAACCCAAATGTCCATCAGTGACAGACTGGATTAAGAAAATGTGGCACATATACACCATGGAATACGATTCAGCCATAAAAAAGGATGAATTCGTGTCCTTTGTAGGGACATGGATGCAGCTGGAAGGCATCATTCTCAGCAAACTATTGCAAGAATAGAAAACCAAACACCGCATGTTCTCACTCATAGGTGGGAATTGAACAATGAGATCACTTGGACACAGGAAGGGGAACATCACACACTGGGTCCTATTGTGGGGAGGGGCTGAGGGATAGCATTAGGAGATATACCTAATGTAAATGACGAGTTAATGTGTGCAGCACACCAAAATGGCACATGTATGCATATGTAACAAACCTACACGTTGTGCACATGTACCCTAGAACTTAAAGTATAATAAAAAAAAAAAGAAGAAGTAAGGTGCTAACTTAACAAATACCTAAAAATATAAAAGCAGAATTGAATCTGGAATGGCAAAAATTTGGAAAAGTTTGGAAGTAATCATTAGAAAAATCTATAATAGAAGTATGTATGCTAAAGGCCATTCTAATAATAGCTCAGATTAAAATGAGAAATATTTTGTTGGGAATTGGAAGAAAGGTGATACTTGTTATAAAATGGCAAAAACTTGACTACATTGTGTTTTGTACTAATAATTTGCGGAATAAGAAATTCTCAAGTGATGAAACAGAATATCTGGCAAAATAAATATATAAGCAAAGTGTTGAGAGCATGACATGGCGCTTCTTGACGGTTTATGGTAAAATGCAAAAAGATAGGTATGAACTATATAATATGAATGAAAGAATGTAAAATTCAAAGAGTGATAAAAGAGAAATTAATTAAAGATGAAATTTATAATTAAAAGGGAACAGAAATTAATGATTTTGAAAATTGTGATTCTATCCATGTAAAAAACAAAAGGAAAGTGTTTAGCAGAAAAAAATGCCAAGGATGTGGCTAAGAAAACATTAATGAGATTAGTGTGAATTGAAAGGAGCTAGCAGCTATTTATCAAGAAAATAAAGGAATGATCCAGAAGATATTTTGGAGTTCATCATGTTCTACCACTTCCATCACAAGACTAAAGTGCCAAGGCCTTGGGGACAGAACTATGTCAAAATAGATTCCTCAGATGCTCATGGGACCTTGACAGTTGGGGCCAAGAGCTGCTTCAATTTTCTACTCGCTACATTCTGGTACATCTCTCTTCAGACATCTCAGATGTGGCTCAAATTGTTACAGGTGCACTTTGGTCCATAGAAGCTACTAATCCAGAGAGAACACAGGTGGTAAAACTTGGCAGCATCTGAGTGGTGGCAACTCTGCAGGTACACACAGTACAACAGCTATGGGGGCATAGCTAACTATAAATAAATTTCAGATAATTTCCTGGAGATCTTAAGGTTCTAGGAAGAGAACAGTCACAAGGGTGAAACCACCAAAGAGAGCCCAGACTAGGACAATGCCTAGTAAAGCCAAGGGACTTGGGTAGCCTGCAAGATCCCAGGACCATCCTTGTTACAAAGATTCAAAGAACACAACTGAATCATGTTTCTGCCCTAGTGTTTTGTGGAAGAAGGAAACTTCTGAGTTATGAAATTGGATATTTGGCAGAAGAATATCTAAGAAAGTGTTGAACATGCAGCCTGACATCTGTTGACTGCATATAGTAATATACAAGAAGACAGAAACAAATTAAAAACAGAATTTATAATGGAAAATATGTCAACACTTAAACATTTGGAAAATGTCTAGTCTGCCCAAGTTGTACAGAATAAAGAAAAAAGCATGTTCGTTACAGAACATCAAAAGTTTGGCCAAGAGATTATTTTACAAAAAGATTAATATGGATGGATGGAAGACTAGTGTCATTCATTAAGGGAACAGAAAAATGAAACTGGTGGCATTTCCAAGATCATTGGAATTTCCACTTCCATCACAAGTAAATAGTATAAAGAAATGAGGGACAGAACTATTACCAAAAGAGTAACCTTCAATGTTCTCAGAACCGGAGCACTCACTGCCTGGCACAGCCTCAAGATTTTGCTGCTCATATTCTGGAACATACCACCTCAGTAATTCAAGGTGTGGTTCCACTGTGTCTAGATACAATGTGGGCTACTTTGTCTGCTCTTCCACAGGGCACAGGTGACAAATCTTAAAGGCATTCATGGAGTGTCATCTCCACTGTACTAAAGAGTACACAAGCTTTGGGTGTATGGCTGCTTTCATCTAGAATTTGAAAGATAAAACAATCTGGAGCCTTGGTCATGCAACCTAGGAAGAGGGCCACCTTGAGTGCAGGACAACCACAGAGAGCCCCACCAGGTCAATCCCCAGTAAAGCCATGAGAATTAGTCCACAGCAAAAAGCAATATCTACTGAATCCATAGTGGTGGCCAACAGCCTTCCCAGTTTGTCTGGAATTTGGAATGTGTAGTAAAAGAGTTTTATCCAGCTGTAAAATTTAATGTTGTTTAGCTTATTCAGCTTTGAATTTACTTGAGACATTACTCCTTTCCGCTTCTCTATTTTTCCTTTTTGGAAAGAGAATATTTAACTTATGACTATCCAATTATTGTATTTTGGAAGTACATAAATGTTTTATTTTACAGGCTCACAGCTGGAGAAAAATTTTTCTCAGAATAAATCATACTTTGAGTCTCACTCATATTTTATGTAGATGATATTCAGATGAGACTTCAAATTTAGATTTTAAAGTTGATGCTTGAACTAGTTTAAACGTCTGGGGTAATTGTGATAAAATTAGTGTATTTTGCATGTTAGAAAGAGACGATTTGTGAGGGACAAGCCTGCAGTGCTATGGTCTGAATATTGATGTTCTCCCTTGAAATTTTTATGTTGGAATCTAATATTCAAAAGGATAGTATTAAGACATGTGACCTTTAGAAAGTGATTAGATCATGAGGGCAAAGCCCTCATGAATGGGATTAGTAACCTTATAACAGAGGTTTATGGAATCCCCTGCTTGCCCTTTCTGTCATGTGAGGACACAAGAAAGCACCATCTTTGAAGCAGAGAGCAGACTCTCACCAAACGATGAATCTGTTGCCATCATGATCTTGGACTTCCCATATTCCAGAATTGTAAGCAATAAATTTCTTTTTGGTTTTTGTAAATTAACCAGTCTAAGGTGGTTTGTTAAGCAGCAGGAATGGTCTAAAATGAGAGAAATGACGGGGAGGGCTTTGTCTTGCATCTTGGATACCCAATTCAGCCACAGCAAGAAATAACGTCAGTCAGAGTCATGAGGCCCTCTATCCAGGCCCTAGCTCCCAGACAACATTTCTAGACACACCCTGGGACAGAAGGGAACCCTCTGCCTTGAAGGGAAAAACCTAGTTTTGGCAGAATTTATCACTTGCTAATTGAAGACCCCTTGGGCCATGAATAAACAGCAGTGATACCCAGGTAGTGTGGACTTGTGTGAGACTTGCGTGGGACTTGTGTGAGACTTGCTAGCTTAAGGTGTGACTTAACAAATTCCCAGCTGTAGTGGTTACAGGGAAAAACTCATTCTTGAGATAAGAGAGAAAAAAGTAAAAAAAGACTGTGTTTTTCACCTTAGGTACCAGTACAACCACAGAAATGTAGAGTACCAACGGGGCGTTTAGGATCCCTGATTTCAGAAATTGGCTCTTGGATGGTGTTTCTTTACCTCCCCTGGGCCAGAAGGTAGCCCACTGCCATGAAGAGTGAGTTTCAGGCCAGGCAAGTTTCACCACAAGCTTATTAGAGAGGCCTTAGGACTTAAGGTGGCATTGGTGGTAGTCTGGCAGTACTCACAATGGGCGTGAGGGGACGGTAACCATCGAGTGAGGCTCCTCTATGCTTGGAAAGGGGATAAAAGAGTGGGAAAAACTGAGTTTAAGTGACAGTGCAGCCTCAGTACAATAGAACACCAGGTAGAGTTTTAAGGGTTTTTACTCTAGTTCTGGGCTGCCAAACAAAACCGCAGTACCTGCTTGGGTCCTGTGGAAAATTGCTGCCCTGAAAGAAGACAAACAAGCCTGGATGATTTGCTACCTGCTAATTGTAACACCACACGGCTTTAAGCAAATACAACTGGTAGCCAGAGAGTGGTTACAGCAGGCCTTGGGAGAGACCCAGTACAGTGCTGTCTTCAGGTCTCAACAAGTGTAGTCCTAAGGATGGTGGACATGGTGGTGTTTGTGTCACTTTACCTGCAACTTTCAGTGGCTTGAAACAGAGAAGAAGACTCTTTTTGTTTGGGAGAAAGTAAGGGAAGAGTATAAGAGTTTCTGCCTGGTAATCCAGAAAATTCTTTAAAAACTTCTCCAAAACGACCAAGGTAGTACCTCTATGAATCTGCAAGAACCACAGCATTATGGGATTGTGGTCTCCCTTAAACCAGATACAGCTTAGATCACAACACCCAAGTATTTTCAAATATCTGGAAGGCCTTCCCAAGAAGAACTGGTACAAACAAGCCCAGATTATAAAGACTACAATGAATACCAAATTCTTCAGTGCCTGGACATAGATGAACATCTAAAAGTATCAAGATAATCTATAAAAACATGCCCTCACCACATAAAATAAATAAGACATGATGAACTAATTCTGGACAGAGAGAAATATGTGGCCTTTCAGACAGATAATTCAAAATAGCTGTTTTGGGGAAACTCAAAAAATCAAGATAACACACAAAAAATAGAATTCAGAATCCTATCAGATAAATTTAACAAAGAGATTGAAACAATTAAACAGAATCCAACAGAAATTCTAGGGGTTAAATTGGAACTGACATTCTGAAGAATGAATCAGTCTTTTAATGGCAGAATTGATGAAGCAGAAGATAAAATAGTGAGCTTGAAGACAGTCTATTTGAAAAAAAAAAAAAAAAAAACAGAGGAGACAAAAGAAAAAAAAAGAATAAAAAATAAAGAAGTGGGTTGAGTGCGGTGGCTCATGCCTGTAATCCCAGCACTTTGGGAGGCTGTGGAGCGTGGATCACCTGAGGTCAGGAGTTGGAGACCGGCCTGGTCAACATGATGAAACCCTGTCTCTACTAAAAATACAAAAATTAGCTGGGCATGGTGGCAGGTGTCTGTAATTCCAGCTACTTGGGAGGCTGAGGCATTAGAATCATTTGAACCTGGGAGTTGAAGGTTGCAGTGTGCCAAGATCATGTCATTGCACCCCAGCCTGGGCAACAAGAGCAAGACTCCATCTCATAAAAAAAAAAAAAAAAAAAAAAAAAAAAGCATTCCTACAGGATCTAGAAAATAGTCTCCAAAGGGCAAATCTAAGAATTATTGGCCTTAAAGAGAAGATATAGTAACACAAAGTGGTAGAACATTTATTCAAAGGGATAATAACAGAAAAATTCCCAAACCTAGAGAAAGATATCAATATCCAAGTAGAAGAAGGTGATACAGCTTCAAGCAGATTTAACCTGAAGGCGACTATCTTAAGACATTTAATAATCAAACTCCCAAAGGTCAAGGATAACGAAAGGATCCTAAAAGCAGCAAGGAAAAAAAAAAAAAAGTAATATACAATAAAGCTCCAACACATCTGGCAGCAGACTTTCCAGCAAAAACCTTGCAGGCCAGGAAAGTGAGGCATGATATATTTAAAGTGCTGAAAACAACTTCTACCCTAGAAGAGTCCAGCAAGAACATCCTTCAAACATGAAGGAGAAATAAAGCCTTTCCAAGAAAAACAGAAGCTGATAAATTTTATCAACATTACCTGTGTCCTAGGATAAATACTAAAGGGAGTACTTTTTTCAATCAGAAAGAAAAGGACATCAATGAGCAATAAAAAATCATCTGAGAATATCTACAGCTGGACTTGGGTAAGATGGCTGACTAGATGCTGCCAGGTGGAACAGCTGCCACCGAGGGACCAGGATGACTGGTTCACTCTTAACAGATCTTCAGAGTGAAGAAACTGAGAGTGGATGGAGGAAAGACACAGAAGCTGGGCTGAAGGGAGAGGAAGGTTGGAACAAGTACATTGAACAGCAAGGAGCAACCCACTCTCACCATGGGCCTCTGAAATTTCAGCAGGTGACCTTTTAACCACCACAAGCACTTGAATTGGCAAGGGCAGCTGCTAAGAGAAGTGGTAGGAACAGAAAACCAGCTGACAGGTTTGGTGAAGGAGTATCTGTAGTGGAGCAGAGCCAGGCATGCCCAAACCCCTAGGTTCCACTTAATCCCAGAGAAGACTTTAACCCTAGGGGAACTAAAAAACCTGAAGTCTGCAGAGTGGTCTTGCCCATCAGATGGGGATAGTATGAACTGAGGATCCCTTAATCTTCTGGCTTGTCCTGGGACCCCATCCTGGCTGTTCCTGCTTACTGTGCAGTCTTGGTTGCCCTGGGGCCCACATCATAACTTCTGCATTGGTAGACTGTGTCTGACTTATGGAGAGCTCCAGCAGGGTAGCCCTATGGCCATGTGTCAGCTTACCCACTCCGTTTACCCACTGCTGCTTCCCTGGGGCCCATTGCTTTGTGGGTATGCATGTGCATGGGAAATTTACCTTCCCTGCCCCACCAGTGTACCTGTGTGCATGCACCCTGCCCACCACTGCTGCTGGCAGGAGAGCACTTTGGCTTTTTTCCCCACCATACTGCCATTGCAGTCAGAGTTTTGGTGGGAACAGAGCCCACCATCCTTGCCCTCACAAGTGTCCTGCCCTTGTGCCAACACTGCTGCTGGAGTGAAACTAGGCACATTGAAAAGTGAACCCTTCCCCACCCTAACCAGCTATCCCCACTTGTATGAACGTGCACAGACAGCAAACTCAGACTTGTGATTGCCAGTGCCCCACCCCCATGCTAACACCACCACAAGCCTGACCACATGAAAAGTTGTCAACAGAGGTCCTCCAGCCCCTCGAACAGTTCTGCCTCTTTCACTGTTGTGAAAGTCTGCAGGGAGGCATGACCCTCACACCCATTAACACCCTGCCTCAACTAACAAGTATCCAACCTGCTATGCTGCTGCTGCTGCCACTGCTGATGACATGTATAAGTGGGGATAGATCCCACTGCCACTATATGAAATGGCTTAAGTGGTACCACCTACTGGAGTGAAAAGACAAACAGTCTGGGAGCACCTCAGCCTCCACCAACATAGTAGGTTTCTAACATCCAGGAGTCAGACAAAAAAGTTGGGGTCTGATAAGAACCTCTGAGAATTAGAGCACACAGTCCAGGAGTTGGAAGCTGAGCCTTGACACCCTAAAATTTTGCAGAATTAAAGCCAGTCAATTGAACCCACCTTATACTATAATTGAACACTCAGGGGCATCAAATAGGACAACGGAAAAAAAAAATCTAAATGACAGCAACTTCAGAGACTGAAGGAACATCGGCACACAAATATGAGAAAATAAACAGCTCAAGTACTCTGACACCACAAAAAGCTAGAGTGCCTTCATTTCTCCAAACAGCTGCACTAGCTCTCCAGCAAGAATTCTGAATTAGGCTCAGATGGTTGAAATGACAGAAATAAAATTCAGTATATGGATAAAAGTAAAGATTATTTAGATGTAAGAGTACATTGAAAGCCAATCCAAGGAGGTTTAAGAAACATAACAAAACAATAGAGGAGATGACAGACAAAATGGCCAGTATAGAAAAGAACATAACTGACATAATAGAGATGAAAAATACACTATAAGAATTTCACAAATCAATCACAAGTATTAACATAAGAATAATCCAAGTTGAGAAAAGAATTTCAAAGCTTGAAGATTGGCTTTCTGAAATAAGAAAATCAGACCATAACAGAGAAAAGAAGAATAAAAAGGAATAAAAAAAAACCTCCTAGAAACATGGTATTATGTAAAGATACCAAATCTATGATTCGTTGGTGTTCCCAAAACAGGGAGAATGAAAGCAATTTTAAAACATATTTCAGGATATCATCCATGAGAAATTCCCCAGCCTAGCTAGAGAGGTCAACATTTAATTCAGAAAATGCAGCGAGCCTCAGTAAGATACTTCACAAGAAGATTATCCTCAAGATAAATAATCAGATTCTTTAAGGTAAAATTCAAAGAAAAAAAATATTAAAGGCAACTGGAAAGAAAGAATAGGTAATCTATAAGGAGAAGCCCATCAGACCAACAGAAGAACTTTCAGTGGAAACCCTACAAGCCAGAAGAGATTCAGGGCCAATATTCAACATTGTTAATGAAAAGAAATTGGTAAAACAAAGCCTCATAAACTAAGAAAAAAATAAGATCCTTTTCAGACAAGCAAATGCTGAGGGAAATTGTTACCACCAGGTCTGCCTTACAAGATCTTCTGAAGGAAGTACTAAATATGGGGGGGAAAGGTCTGTTACCAGCCACTACAGAAACACACTTAAGTACAGAGACTAGTGTCACTGTAAAGCAACTACACAAACGAGCCTGCATAATAATCAGTTAAGATCACCATGACAAGATCAAATCTACACATTTCAGTATTAACCTTAATGTCAGTGGGCTAAATGCCTCATTTTAAAAGCACAGAGAGGCAAGCTGGATAAAAGACCAAGACTCATTGGTCTTCTGTCTTTAAGATACCAATCTCACATACAATGACACCCATAGGCTGAAAATAAAAATACAAAAAATAGAGAAAAAATTAATGAGCAAATGGAAAACAGAAAACAGATTAAAAGCAGACTTTGCAATTCTAATTTCAAACAAAATAGACTTTAAGCCAACAAATATCATAGAAGACCAAGAATTTATTACATAATGTAAAAAGTTCAATTAAACAAAAAGACCTAACTATCCTAAATATATATGCACTTTACACAGGAACACCCAAATTTATAAAACAAGTTCTTAGAGATGTTCAAAGAGACTTACAGTTCTGCACAATAACAATGGGAGACTTCAACACCTGACAGTATTAGATGATTGTGGCAAAAAAAAAAAAAAAAAAAAGATTTTCAGAACCTAAATTCAGCATTCAGCACTGGATCAAATAGAACTGACAGACATCTACAGATTATATATTATAATATATATTATAGATTATATATTATGTTTTATATTATATTAATATATATTTATATATAATTATATATGAGTATTATATAATTATATATATATGCATATATACTTTTTTCTCATTGTCACATAGCACATATTCTAAAATCAACACTTAATCAGACATAAAACACCTCTCAGAAAATGCAAAAGAACTGAAATCAAAACAACCATTCTCTCGGACCACAGTGCAAAAAAAATAGAATTCAAGAATAAGAAAATAGCTGAAAACCACACAATTACATGGAAATTGAATAATCTGATTCTCAATGACCTTTGGGTAAATAATAAAATTAAAGGAGAAATCAATAATTTAATTGAAACTAATGAGAACAAAGATACAACAAACCAGAAACTCTGAGACATAGCTAAGGCAGCATTATAAGATACATTTTAATTTTTTTCCAAGATGTCAAATTGCAGGCAATGTTAGTGTGCCCTTCCCATTTGGAAAGACAGAATAGTGTGCAGAGATTCACACTGTAAACATGTTTCCAAGAATCAACACGGGAACTTAAGAAAATTTAAAATATCTACAGACTCTTTGAAAGAGGTGGCAGTCTGCAGCCTGCTTTGTGAGATAAGTAAAAAACAACAACAACAACAAATGGTGGTAAGTCCTCAGAGTGTGAGATGGGGAGATACTGCCTTCAGAATGCACATCCCCACCAGGGAATCTGAAAATCCAGACCAGAGGAGAAAGCCTTAAACCTTCCCAGAACTGGAACTGATACAGTGAGTGGTGAGAAATATAAAAGTAGAAGCAGAAGTGGGAAGTGCTTTACAGGTATTCCCAGTCTAAAACCATTAGTAAATATATCTCACAGGGAACCTCAGGAAAGTCACCCAACTAGCTCAGGGAGGGGTCAGAGGGTTATCAGGGGAACCCACACCCAATATTTCAATGTGGGTTCTTTCTATTTTCCATAAGTGTTGGCCACCTGAGAAATAAAGAGAAAGAGTACAAAGAGAGGAATTTTACAGCTGGGCCACTGGGGGTGACATCACATATCGGGAGGACCATGATGCCCACCTGAGCCTCAAACCAGAAAGTTTTTTATTAAGAGTTTCAAAAGGGGAGGGGGTGTAAAAACAGGGAGTAGATCACATGCTTCAAAGGGCAAAATGGAGAACTACTGATAAGGGTCCAACAAAGATCACAAGGCAAAGGGCAAAAGCAGAACTACTGATAAGGGTCTGTTCAGTGGTGCCTGTATTGTCTTGATAAACATCTTAACAGAAAACAGGGTTCGAGAGCAGAGAACTGGTCTGACCACAAATTTACCAGGGCAGAGTTTTTTCCCCACCCTAGTAAGCCTGAGGGTACTGCAAGAGACCAGGGCGTATCTCAGTTCTTATCTCAATCACATAAGACAGAAACTCCCAGAGCAGCTGTTTATAGGCCTCCCCCCCAGGAATGCATTCCTTTTCCAGGGTATTAATATTAATATTCCTTGCTAGGAAAAGAATTTAGCAATATCTTCCCTACTTGCATGTCCGTTTATAGGCTCTCTGCAAGAAGAAAAATAAGGCTCTTTTTGCCCTACCCCACAGGCAGTCAGACCTTATTGTTGTCTTCCCTTGTTCCCTAATAATCACTGTTATTCTGTTCTTTTTCAAGGTGCACTGATTTCATATTGTTCAAACACACATGTTTTACAATCAATTTGTACAATTAATGCAATTATCTCAGTGGTCCTGAGGTGATGTACATCCTCAGCTTATGAAAATAGCAGGATTAAGAGATTAAAGTAAAGACAGGCATAAGAAATTATAAAAGTCTTATTTTGGAACTGATAAATGTCCATGAAATCTTCACAATTTATGTTCCTCTGCTGCGGCTCCAGCCAGTCCCTCCTTTCGGAGTCCCTGACTTCCTGCAACAGAGGGTGAAAAAAATATCCAACTGAATTTTGTAATATAATCTCAAGGAAATGAACTCTCTTGTCCTGTATCCAAGGGGCAAGTGAGAAGAGTGCTGCAGGCATGAGTGCAAGAACTCAGCACCTGGCCTGGTGGGAAGATAGAGAGAGGTGTGGGCTGAAAGGTGTGGTTTCTATCTCTGCAGGGAAAGCTTATGGCCTGGGGAAGGTTTGAGTTCTGTGTGCAGACAGCCTGGGTATAAATCTGCTGCTGGTAGCAGAACACTGCTAGAGCAAGATCAGCCTTTCCAGCTGCATGAGTGCTGAGTGAGGTTTACTGACACTTGCTACTCCCTACTCCTGTGAAAAACTCTTCTGTGAAGCAGAGGAAGTTATACTCCCTTCTGAACCATTACCTCAGTGTCCCCAAAACCACCCTCAACACTCACAGGGGTCATAACTTGCACTGCTCAAAGAAAGTAATAGTTCAGGCCTGTCTGATCCTGCCCTTCCGGGCTGAATTCCTCCACCCAACCTGATAGCTTAAGATGAAGGACATACATTTGGGGGAGCTTTATAGCCCAACTCACGACCTGAGAAAGCAGATTACTTTTCCTGGGCAACTTAAGGCAAGCTCAAATCATACATCTACTATCTCAGCTGATGCTCTCTTGCAAGCACCACCTCCTAGCTGGAGGCCAACAAACACAATCTACTATAGCATCTCCAGAATAACAGTGTCGTCAAGAAGGAGAAAATGGCTGTGTGAATTCAGCTATCACCACTTCCTACAACAACTTGGCTAACCAGAGGTACTAATTCTGTCCATGTGACAAGTTTACTACAATTATAATAAGCATTCAAGAAATCCAGTACACTAAGCCTATTTACAACCAAGGAATCACAGTCTACATCAATCCCCTGCCTCTGTCAGAGCTAGTGCTACTGCCCACTGTTGGGAGACTTGAAAACAGGTCACAGAACAGGATTTCTTACAGACATTCTCCATGTGGCAACACCACTAGGTGGCTAGAACCAGAAGAGCAATAGCAGTCACTGGGGTCTGGCTCTCAGAAACTCCTACTCTTAGGGAAAGGGGAAGAACACCACATCAAGGAAAAATCCTGTGGTACCAAAGAATCTGGACAGCATGCCTCCGGTCCCAGATCTTTCTGCTGGTGGGAAGTTTCTTACAGCAGAGAAACAATTGCAGTGCAGCAAGGAAATCCTGCAACTCTACCAAAACAGTCAAGCAGCCTTCATGCTAGTGAAGAAACTTTGAGAAGGGGTAATTGTTTCCCCCTTGTCCACCACTGCAGACACTGCTTTGGCTTATTCCCTGGGAACTCAGCATAAATGCACCTATAGATAACCTTCCTGAAAGAAATCTGGGTGATTGTGTATCTGTTGGAGAAGCACTCTCTGGATTCAGGCTTGCATGAGAGGCAGAGTCAAAATTCCTCTCTACTCAGAAAATCAACCTTCCTACAGACATAAAAAGGTTCATGACTGAAGTAAATAGCTGGAAAACTGGGACAGGAGTGAAGCTGGGAGGTGGATGGCTTTTCTGCTTGCCTGGCTGGGGAATTGCAGTTGTTCCCGCCTTTCACTATGAGAAAACTCAGTGTGTCTTATTGAGAGAACCCTCAGCCATATTTATCAATAATGGGACTTCTGTTCACCATTGGGTATTGCACCTACACACATGCTTTAGATATGACTGATTTCTACTCACTAATACCACCCCTACTGGCCTGAAGCCTGAAACATCCACTCAGTAAATAAAATGCTAGGGAAATATTAAACAAAAATAAAGTTCATACAACAAGGGAATGAGATAAGCTTTAAGAGATCCTTGCCATTTGAACACCATAGGAGACAGTGAAATTGCCAATACACCAAGTAGATAACTACTACAACCAGCATCTGTGAAATTTCACACATAAACACTCGCTGTAAGTAAGGAATTTTTCTTTACTTCTAAAAGCACCAATAATCAAATTAGGCTATAATAAACTAAAAACATTAAAGTCACATCCTTAAGATAGGAATAATTTTTTAAGTCAAATTAAAAATAAACTCAAGAAAAATTTGAAGAAATAGTATACCCAAATGAGAAGAAAATAATGTAATTCTGGTAATATGACAAAACAGTGTTCTTTAACACCTTCAAAAGATCACACTAGTTCCCCAGCATTGGATCCAAACCAAGATGAAATATTTGAAATACCAGATAAATAATTCAGAAGGCTGATTATTAAGCTACTCAAGGAGATACCAGAGAAAGGTAAAAATCCACATTTAAATAAATTGCTAAAAAATCAGGATATGGGTCGGTCGTGGTGGCTTATGCCTGTAATCCCAGCATTTTGGGAGGCTGAGGCAGGTGGATCACGAGGTCAGATCGAGAGCATCCTGGGTAACACGATGAAATCCCATCTCTACTAAAAATATATATATATATAAAAAATTAGCCGGGCATGGTGGTGGGGACCTGTAGTCACAGCTACTTGGGAGGCTGAGGCAGGAGAATGGCGTGAACCTGCGAGGCAGAGCTTGCAGTGAGCCAAGATCGCACCACTGCACTCCAGCCTGGGCAACACTGAGACTCCGTCTCAAAAAAAAAAAAAAAAAAAAGTATAAAGTTTCAATAATATACTAGAAATCATAGAAGAATTTCAGAACTCAAAGACAAAGCTTTCAAATTTACCCAAAGATAGAGAAAAAGAATTTTAAAAATGAGCAAAGTCTCCAAGAAAAATGGAGAAAAATAATGTGAAATCATGATTATGTGAAACAACCAAACTCAAGTATAATCAGTGCTCCTGAGAAACAAGAGGAGGCTAAAAGTTCAGAAAACTTGTTTGATGGAATAAATAAGGAAACTCTCCCTGGCCTAACTAGAGATTTAGGTATTCAATACAAGAAGTACAAAGAAATCCTAGAAAATGCATTGCAAAAAGATAATCACCAAGGCACATAGTCATCAGGTTACCTAAAGTCAACTCAAAGGAAAGAATACTAAGCATGATGAGACAAAAGCATACGGGTAACATACAAAGGAAAACCTATCAGATGAACAACAGGCTTCTCAGCAGAAACCATACAAACTAGAAGGGATTGGGACGTACCTTTAGTCACCTTAGAAAAAATAATTGTGAGCCAAAAAGCTTGTATCCCACAAAACTAAGCTTCATAAATGAAGGAGACATAAAGTTCTTTTCAGACAAACAAATGCTGACAGAATTTGCCACTACCAAATTGGCACTACAAAAAAAAAAAAAAAATGCTAAAAGGAGTTCTAAATCTCAAAATGAAAGCTTGATATGCACCAAAATAAAACCTTTTGGAGGCACAAAACTCACAGGGCCTATAAAACAATAATACAAAAAAAAAAAAGTAGATAACAAATGGTATGATGAATAGAACACTCTTGGGTTACATCTCAATATTAACATTTAATATAAATGGCATAAATGCTTCACTTGAAAGACACAAAATGGCAGAATGAATAAAAGACCACCAACCAAATATCTTCTGTCTTCAGTAGACTCAACACAAAAAGATTTATATAAACTCAAGTTAAAGAAGTGTAAAAAGATATTCTACATAACTGGAAATCAGAAGTGAACAGGAGTAGCTATTCTTATATCAGACAAAACAGACTTCAAAGCAACAACAGTTAAAGAAAATAAAGGACATTAACATTGACAAAAAGAACTGTCCAACAAGAACATATTACAATCTCAAATTTATGTGCATCTAACACTGCCAAATCTAGATGTACAAAACAATTAGTGCTAGACCTAAGAGATGAGACAGGCAGTAACATAAAAATAGTGGGGGACTTTAACACTTCACTGACAGTACTAGACAGATAATTAAGACCAAAATGCAACAAAGAAATAATAAAATTAAATGATACACTAAGAAAAAAAGTAGACTTAAGAGATATTTATGGAACATTTTTCCCAACAACGGCAGAATATGCATTTTTCTCATCAGCACATTGAATACTTTCCAATATAGACAATATGTTAAAGTCTCAATTAATATAAGAAAATCAAAATTATATCAAGTATCTTCTCAGACCACAGTGGAATAAAACTGCAAATAAACTCCAAAAGGAATTCTCAAAATTATACAAATACACAGAAATTAAATAACCTGCTCTTAAATGATCTTTAGATTAACAATGAAATCAAGATGGAAGCTAAAGAATTTTTTGAAATTAATGATAGTAGAGACACAAGTTATCAAAACCTCTGGTTTACAGAAAATAAGCAGTGTTAAAAGGAAAGTTTATAGCATTAAATACCTACATCTAAAAGTCTGAAAAAGTGCAAATTGACAACCTAATGTCACACTTCAAGGACCTAGAGAAACAAGAACACACTAAACCCAAACACAACAGAAAAAAATAACAAAGATCAGAGAAGAACTAAATAAATAAAATTGAGCCAAAAATTTATACAAAAAATAAATGAAACAGAAAGCTAGTTATTTGAGAAGATAAACAAAGTTGAGAGACCATTAGTGAGATTAATCAAGAAGAGAAAAAATACAAAGAAGCTAAATTAGAAATGAAACTGGAGATACTACAACATATGCCAAAGAAATACAAAGGATCATTCAGAGCTACTGTGAACAGGGCCGGGTGAGGTGGTTCACACCTGTAATCCCAGCACTTTGGGAGGCCAAGGGTGACAGATCACAAGGTCATGGGATAGAGACATTCCTGGCTAACACGGTGAAATCTTGTCTCTACTGAAAACACAAAAAATTAGCTGGCAGTGGTGGTGGGTGCCTGTAGTCTCAGTTACTTGGGAGGCTGAGGCAGGAGAATGGTGTGAACCCAGGAGGTGGAGCTTGCAGTGAGCCAAGATCATGCCACTGTACTCCAGCCTGGGTGACAGCAGAGTGAGACTCCAAAAAAAAAAAAAAAAAAAAAAAAAAAAAAAAAAAAAAGCTACTGTGTGAACACCTTTATGTGTACAAACTAGAAAATCTAGAGAAAATGAATAAATTACTAAAAATATGCAACCTTCCAGATTAAATCAGGAATAAATATATACCCTGAACAGACAAATAATAAGCAGTGAGACTGAATCAGCATTAAAAATGTTGCTGGGATTGCTTACCAGAAGCAGCTAAGGTGTGTGGTTTTCATGTAGAGGAACAAAAGGGGTGAGTAAATTTAACACTTTCAACTGAAATATCGAAACACTTGCATCAGGACTAATCAATGAAACAACTCAACCAACGGAGAATGTACAAAAGCAAAACAGTAAAGTGGCCCACCTGGGAGTGACATGGAGCCAGAGGAACCTCCCCCACCCAGGGAAGCAGTGACTGAATGTGCTACCCTGGGAAACCATGCCTCTCCCATGAATCTTTGCAACCCTTGAGTTAGATGATTCCCTTGTGAACTCACTTGACTAGGGCCTTCATTCTGACACACAGAGTTATGTGGAGTCTTGGCAGAGCAGCTGCACAGGCATGTGCCACAGAGGCCCAGGAGCTTTACACACTCTGGCTCTGGGCTTCCTGGGACAAGTGACTGCAACTCCAGCAAGGCAAGAGGTTGGACTTCCATATACAACCTTAGGAAAGAGGCTGAATCCCTGGGGCTGAGCAGCGACTGTCTGTGGGCTCCACTTTCATAGCACCTCAAAGGATAAGATGCACTGGCTTGGAATTCCAGTCAACCACCATCAACAGAGTCACCCCTAACTGGGACAGAGTTCCTGTGGGGAAGGGGCAGGCCACCATCTTTGCTGCTTGGATGACTCAGCCATTCCAGTCTGTGGGCTTTGGAGAACCCAAACTGACTCAGGGAAGAAGGAATCCCCCAACCCAACACAGCTGCTCAACCAAAACATGGCCATGCGACTTCTTTAAGCAGATCTACAAACCCATTCCTCCTCACTGGGTGGAATCTCTCATCTGGGGCCTCCAGCCACCCCTGCTGGTATTCTTCAGCTGACAGAAATTTGAATTCTTTCTGAAACAGAGTTCCTGAGTGGAGGGTTGGGCCACCATCTTTGCTGTTTGGATGATTCAGCTGTTTTAGCCTGTAAGCTTTGGAGAGTCCAAACAGACAGGGTGTGGAAGGGATCCCCCAGCACAGCACAGTTACTCTACCAAAATGTGGCCAGACTGCTTCTTTAAGTGAGTCCCCAATCTGTTCCTCCTAACTAGAAGGGACCTCTCAACTGAGGCCTCAAACTACCACTGCTGGTGTTCTCTGACCAACAGAGATTTCAAAACTTTCTGGTAAAGAGCCCCCAGAATGAGGCATGCACCACCACCTTTGCTGTTTGAGCACCTTAGCTGTTGCAGCCTCCAGGCTTTAGAAAGCCCAAGCCAACCAGGGGCGGAAGCAATATCCCAGCACAGAACAGCTGCTCTATAAAAATGTGGCCAGACTGCTTCTATAAGCAGGCCTCCAATCCTGTGATTCCTGACTGGGTGATACTTGCAAACTGAGGTCTCCAGTCAGCTCCTACAGGTGCGTTTGGACCAGCAAAGGTCTGTAACTCTCTGGGACAGAGGCCCCAGAGGAAGGAGCGGCTACCAGCTTTGCTGTTTTGCAGTCTTCACTGGTGATGCTTCCCAGTGGTACAGGAAAATCTAAGGTGACCAGGAATTGGAGTGGATCCCCAGCAAACCACAGCAGCCCTACAGAAAAGTCACCAGACTGTTAAAAAAAAAAAAAATGCATTCACAGATCAGCAACCTAAAATATCTGAAGTCCACTAAATTGATAAATAATCAGTGCAAGAACACTGAAGACTCAAAAAGCCAGAGGGTCCTCTCTCCTCCAAATGGCTACATCACCTCTCCAGCAAGAGTTCAGAACTGGGCTGAGGCTGAGATGGCTGAAATGACAGAAGTAGAATTTAGAACATGAATTAAACACAGACTTTACTGAGCTAAAATAGCATGTTGTAACCAAATACAAGGAAGCTAAAAATCACGATAAAGCATCCAGGAGCTGACAGACAAAATAACCAGTATAGAGAAGAAGGTAACCTATCTGATAGAGCTAAAAAAGACACTACAGAAATTTCATAATGCAATCACAAGTATTAATAGCAGAATAGGCCAAGTAGAGGAAGAAATCTCAGAGCTTGAAGACTGTCTCTCTGAAATAAGACAGGCAGACAAAAATAGAGAAAAAAGGATGAAATGAACAAACTCCCAAAAAATATGGGGTTATGTAAAGAGACCAAATCTATTACTGATTGGTGTACCTGAAGGAGATGGGGAGAAAAGGACCAATTTGGAAAACACGTTTCAAGATATCATCCATGAGAACTTCCCCCAACCAAGATAAACAGGCCAACATTCAAATTCAGAAAATGCAGAGAACCCTAGTAAGGTACTCCATGAGAAGATCATCAGCAAGCCACATAATCATCAGATTCTCCTAGGTTTAAACAAAATGAAAATGTTAAGGGCATCTATAGAAGAGGAAAAACCATCTCACGGACAGCAGTGCAATCAAACTAAAAGTCGAGACTGTGAAATTTACTCAAAACTGTACAATTACATAGAAATTAAATAATCTGTTCCGGAATAATTTTTGAATAAACAATGAAATTAAGGTTGAAATCAATAAATTTTTTAAAAACAATAAGAAGAAAGATACAACATAGCAGAATCTCTGGGACACAGATAACTCAGTGTTAACAGTGAAAATTATACCACTAAATGCCTATATCAAAAAATTAGAAAGATCCCATATTGACAACTCAACATCATTATTTAAAGAACAGGAGAATCAAGAGCAAACTAATCCCAAAGCTAGCAAAAGAGAAGAAATACCCCAAATCAGAGCTGAACTGAAGGAGAGAGAGACATGAAAAACCATAAAAAAAAAAAATACAAAAGATGAACAAATCCTGGATCTGATGTTTGAAAAAAAATAATAAGATAGAACACTAGCTACACTAACAACGAATAAAAGAGAGAAGATCCAAATAAAAACAGTAAGAAATGATAAAAAGGAGATATTATCACTGACCCCACAGAAATACAAAGAACCATCAGAGAATATTCTGTACACCTCTCTGCATATAAACTAGAAAATACAGAAGAAATAGATGAATTCCTGGAAACATACATCTTTCCAAGACGGAACCAGAAAGAAATTGAATCCCTGAACACACTGATAATGAGTTCTAAAATCAAGGCAGTAATAAATAGACTACTAATCAAAAAAAAAAAAAATGACTAAGACCAGAATGATTCACAACTCAATTTTAGCAGATGTACAAAAAAGAGGTGGTACCATTCCTACTGAAACTATTCTAAAAAATAGAAAATTAGAAACTCCTCCCTAACTCATTCTATGAAGCCAGAGTCATTCTGATACCGAAACATTGCAGAGATAGAAAACAAACAAACAAACAAAAAACTTCAAGGAACATTGTTGCAAAAATTTTCAGCAAAATACTGGCAAGCTGATTGCAGCAGCCAATCGAATACCTTATCCACCAGCATCCAATAGGCTTCATCCTTGGGATGCAAGCTTGGTTCAATATATCCAAATCAATAAATGTGATTCATCACATAAACAAAACTAAAGACAAAAGCTACACAATTATTTCAATAAATGCAGAAAAGACTTTTGATAAAATTCAACATTGCTTCATGTTAAAAAACTCTCAATAAACTAGGTATTGAAGGAAC
>NW_012108597.1:1199557-1214677 GCF_000951045.1 Mandrillus leucophaeus
CCAAACACCGCATGTTCTCACTCATAGGTGGGAACTGAACAATGAGATCACTTGGACTCAGGAAGGGGAACATCACACACTGGGGCCTATCATGGGGAGGGGGGAGGGGGGAGTGATTGCATTGGGATTTATACCTGATGTAAATGTCGAGTTGATGGGTGCAGCACAGCAACATGGCACAAGTATACATATGTAACAAACCTGCACGTTATGCACGTGTACCCTACAACTTAAAATATAATAATAATAAATAAATTTAAAAAAAAAAAAAAGAAAATCAGCAAAAAAGAAAGATGCCCTCTCTCACCACTTCTATTAAACATAGTATGGAATTTCTGCCCAGAGAAACAAGGTAAAAAGAAGAAATAAATAGCATTCAAATAGAAAGATAAGTCAAACTATTCATATTTGCAAATACCATGGTTCTATATCTAGAACACCTCATTGTCTCAGCCCAGAAGCTTCTTAAGCTGATAGACAACTCCAACAAAGTTTCAGGATACAAAATCAAGTGTAAAAATCACTAGTATCCCTACACGCTGGGAATATTCAAGCCAAAAGACAAATCACAAATGAATTTCCATTTACAATTGCCATAAAACAAATAAAATACCTAGAAATACAACTCACCAAGGAGGTGAAATATCTCTACAATGAGAACTACAAACAATTACTCAAAAAAAATCATAGATAACATGAACAAATGGAAAAACATTCCATGCTCATGGATAGGAGGACTCAATATCTTGAAAATGGCCATACTGCCCAAAGCAATTTATAGATTCAATTCTATTACAATTAAATGACCATTAGCATTCTTCACAGAAGTAGAAAATACTATTTTAAAATTTATATGGAACCAAAAACGAGCCTGGATAGCCAAGGCAATCCTAAGCAAATAGAACGAAGCTAGAGGCATCATGCTGCCCACATTCAAACTACACTACTGTGCTGCAGTAACCAAATTAGCATGGTACTGCTACAGGAAAAGACACATAGAACAATAGAACAAAATATAGAGCCCAGATATAAGACCACACACCTACAACTATCTGATCATCAACAAAGCAGAGAAAAGCCAGCAATGGGGAAAATATTTTCTATTCAATAAATGGTGCAGGGAGAATGGGTTAGTCATATGCCGAAGATTAAAGCTGGATTCCTTACTTGCATCATATACAAAAATTAACTCAAGAGGATGAAAGACTTAAATGTGCAGCCCGAAATTACAAGGACCCTAGAAGACAACCAAGGCAGTACCATTCAGGATATAGGCACAGGCAAATATTTCATGATGAAGACGCCAAAAGCAATTGCAACAAAAGCAAAAATTGAAAATCAACAAATGAAATCTAATTAAACTAAAGAGATTATGCATGACAAAAGAAACTATCAAGAGAGTAAATGAACAACCTACAGAATGGAATAAATATTTGCAAGATGTGCAACTGACAGAGGTCTAATATCTAGCATTTATACATAACTAAAACAAATTTAAAAGAAAAAAACAAGCAACCTCATTAAAAAGTGTGAAAAGAATGTTAACAGACATTTCTTTTTAAATAATAGCCATTCTGACTGGTGTGAGATGGTATCTCATTGTGGTTTTGATTTGAATTTCTCTGATGATCAGTGATGTTGAGCTTATTTCAGATGCAGGTGTTGGCATGTATGTTTATGTGATGAATCGCATTTATTGATTTGTGTATGTTGAACCAACCTTGCACCCTGATGATGAAGACGATTTGATCGTGGTGGATAAGCAATCCTAAGCATAAATAACAAATTGGAAGGCATCACATTACCTGACTTGAAATTATACTAAGCATCACACTACCTGATTTTGAAATATATTATAAGGTCATAGTAACCAAAACTGCATGGTACTGGTATAAAAACAGGCATGTAAACCAATGGATAAGAGTAGAAAACACAGAAATAAAGGCAAATACAGAGAACTGATCTTCACCAATGCAAACAAAATATAAAGTGGGAAAGGACACCCTATTCAACAAGTGATGATGGGATAATTGGGAGGCCACATGTAGAAGAATGAAACTGAATTCTCATATCTCACCTTATAAAAAAGAACTCAGGATGAATAAAATAGTTAAATCTAAGACATGAAATCATGACAATTCTAGAAAATAACACTGGAAAAAGTCTTCTGGACATTGGCTTAGGCAAAAAATTTTTGACTAAGACCCCAAAAGGAAACACAATGAAAACAACAATAAATGAGTGTAATCTAATTAAACTAAAAACTCTGCACAGTAAAAGAAATAATCAGCAGAGTACAAAGACAACCCAAAGAGTGGGAGAAAATATTCACAATATAGGTATTCAACCAAGGACTAATATCCAGAATCTACAAGAAACTCAAACAAATCAGGAAGAAAAAATAAATAATCTTACTAAAAGTAGGCAAAGGACTTGAATAGACATTTCTCAAAAGAAGATATACAAACAGCCAATAAACATGAAAACATGCACAACATTACTAATCACAAGGAAAGTGTAAATTAAAACCATAATGAAATACCACCTTACTACTGCAAAAAATGGCCATATTTAAAAAGTCAAAGGACAATTGAATTTGGCATAAGTGTAGTGCAAAGGGAACACTTTTATACTGTTGGTGGAAATGTGAATTAGTAAAACCACTATAAAAAACACTATGGAGATTCCTTAAAAAATAAAGGGAGATCTCCCATGTGATTTAGCAATTCCACTGCTATATATCTACCCAAAAGAAAATAAGTCATTATATAAAAAATTCACATGAACACCTTTGTTTATACCAGTACAATTTGCAATTGCAAAGATATAGAGCCAACTTAAGTACACATTGACCAATGAGTGAATAAAGAAAATGTGGTATGTATATACCATGGAACAGTACTCAGTCACATGAGCTTAATTGTTTCTTTTTTAGCAACTTGGATGGAACTGGAGACCATCATCTTAAATGAAGTAACTCAGGAATGGAAAATCAAATACTGTGTATTCTGACTTCTAAGTGAGAGCTAAGTTATGAGGATGCAAAAACATACTGAGTGATGTAATGAACATTTGGTACTTGGGAGAAAGATTACGAGAGAGGTGAGAAATGAAAGACTACATATCGGGTATGGAGTGCACTGCCCATGAAACAAATGCACTAAAATATCTGAATTTAACACTAAAGAACTCATTTATGAAACAGGAAAACACCTGTACCCCAAAACTATTGACATTAAAAAAGAGAAAATTTTATAGCTCTAAATTCCCACATCAAAAAGTTAGAACTATCTCAATTTCAATAACCTAATATCACAATCCAAAGAACAAGAGAACTAAGAGAAACATGACCCCAAAGCTAGTTGAAGACAAGAAATAACCAAAATCAGAGGTAAAGTGATGGAAATTTAGACAGAAAAATACATTCAAAAGATCAATAAATCCAGAAGTTGGATTTTTGAAAAGATAAAATAAAACCAATGCACCACTAGCTAGACTAAAAGGAGACAAGATAGAAGATTCAAAGAAACACAATTAGAAATAACAAAGGGAATATAATCACTGACCCCACAGAAATACAAATAACTATCAGAGTATTATTGGCCCCTCTGTATTAGTCTGTTCTTGTACAGCTATCAAGAAATATGTGAGACTTGGTAATTTATAAAGAAAATAGGTTTAATTGGCTTATGGTTCCACAGATTTTACAGGCAACATCATACTGGCATCTTGTCAGCTTCTGGGGAGGCCTAAGAAAACTTACAGTTATGGCAGAAGGCAAATGGAAAGCAGGCATCTTACATGGCACGAGCAGGAGAAAGAGAGAGAGAGAGAGAGACTGAGGCAGGAGGTTCTACAAATTTTAAACAACTATATATCTCAAGAATTGACCAACTCCTATAAAAACAGAAACAAGAGTGTGTTGCTAAACAATTCATTACAAACCTGCCCCATTATTCTATCACCTCCCACCAGGGTCCACCTCCAACATTGGGGATTACAATTGAACATGAGATTAGAGTGGGGCCACTGAAACCCATACCAACCCTTATACATACAAACTATATCTGAACCATAGCAACCCTCATGTACACAAACTAGAAAATCTAGAAGAATTAGATAAATTCCTGAAAACATACACCCTTCTAAGACTGAAGCAGAAAGAAATTGAATCTCTGAACAGCACAATAATGAACTCCAAAATGGATTCAGTAATAAATGGCTTACCAATCTAAAAAGGTCCAGAACAAGATGAATTCACAGCTGAATTCTACCAGATGAACAAAGGAGAGCTGGTACCATCCCTACTAAAATGCTGCTATAAAATTGAGAAGGAGAAGTTTCTCCCTAACTGAATCTATGAGGCCAGCATTATTCAGAAACCAAAACTTTGCAGAGAAACAGCAATAATAACAGAAACTTTAGGCCAATATGCTTAATGAACATCTATGCAAAAATCTTCAAGAAAATTCTGGCTAACTGAATCCAGCAGCATATCAAAAAGCTGATTCACCACAAGCAAGTAGGCTTTATCCCTTGCATGCAAGTTTGGTTCAACATATGCAAAATAGTAAATGTGATTATTCACATAAACAGGACTAAACACAAAGCCATATGATTAGATAATAATCACAATAAACAAAGACAAGTCTTTTGATAAAATTCAACACCTCCTCTTCTTAAAAACTCTCAATAAACTAGATATTGAAGAAACACACCTCAAAATAATAACAGCCATCTATGACAAATCTACAGCCAACATCAAACTGAATGGGCAAAAGCCAGAAGCACTCCCATGGAAAAACTGCACAAGACAAGGATGCCCTCTCCCGCTACTCCTATTCAACATAGTACTGGAAGTTCTGGTCAGAGCAATCAGGCAGAAGAAATAAAGAGCATCCAAATAGGAAATTCGGAAAGCCAGACTATCTCTGTTTCCAGATGACAAGATTCTACATCTAAAAGAACCCATAGTCTCAGCCAAAAAGATCAATAATCTGATAAACCACTTCAGTTAAGTCTCAAGGCACAAAATCAATGTACAAAAATTACTAGCATTCTTATACACCAAAAATGTTGAAGCTGAGAGCCAAATCAGGAATGCAATTTCATTCACAATAAAAAAAAAAAAAAAAAAAAAAAAAAGCCTAGGAATACAGCTAAACAGGGAGCTAAGGATCTCTACAGTAAGAACTGCAAAGCACTTTTCAAAGAAATAAAAGATGACACAAACAAATGAAAAATTATTCCATGCTCATAGATATGTAGAATCAATATTATTAAAATGACCCTACTGCCCAAAGCAATTTATAGATTTGATGCTTTTTTAATTAAATTATCAATGAAATTCTTCACAGAACTAAAAAAAATTAAATGAATGTGAAAACAAAAAGAGCCACAATAGCCAAGGCAATCATAATACAAAATAACTAGATTTGAAGCATCATGCTAGCTGACTTCAAACAATACTACAGGGCTACAGTAACAAAAACAGCATGGTACTGGCACAAAAACAGACACGTAGAAAAATAGAACAGAATATAGAGTCCAGAAATAAGGCCACACACCTAGAATCATCTGCTTTTTGACAAAGCTGATGAAAACAAGCAGTGGGGAAGACTTTCTAGTCAATAAATGGTGTTTGAGTAACTGGCTAGCCATATTCAGAAGATTAAAACTGGACTCCTTCCTTACACCGTATACAAAAATTAACTCAAGATGGATTAAAGACTTATATATACAACCAAGAACTATAAAAACCAGTTAAGACAACCTAGGCAATACGGTTGTGAATATAGAAATGGGCAAAAATTTCATGATGAAGACACCAAAAGTGATTGCAATAAAAGCAAAATTAAAACAGAGATTACGCACACCACTACAAAGAAACTATCAATATACTAAACAGGTAACCTACAGAATGGGAGAAAATGTTTGCTAACTATGCATCTGAGAAAGTTCTAATATCCAGCATCTATAATAAAACTTAAACAAATTTCCAAGAAAAAAATTAAAAAGTGGGCTAAAGTCATAAACAAACACTTTTCAAAAGAAGACATACATACAGCCCAGAGGCATATGAAAAATAAGTTCAATGTCACTGATTAGTAGAGAAATGCAAATCAAAACCACAATGAGATACAATCTCACACTTGCCAGAATGGCCATTATTAAAAAGTAAAAAAAATAACAAATGCTGGCAAATTGTCAGAGACAAAGGAACTCTTATACTCGATTTGTGGGTGTGTAAATTAGTCCAGCCTTTGTAGACAGCAGTGTTGTAGCTCCTCAAAGAAAGAAAAACAGAACTACCATTCAACCAAAAAATTCTATTACTTAGTATATACTCAAAGGAATATAAGTAATTCTGTCACAAAAACAAATGCATGTGTGTGTTCATTGCAGCACTGTTCACTGTAGCAAAGAGATGGAATCAACCTAAATGTCCATCAATGGTAGACTAGGAAAATACAATGTGGTATACATAAATCATGAAATATTATGCAGTCATAAAAAAAATGGGATAATATCTTTTGCAGGGACATGAATGGAGCTGGAGTCTATAATCCTTAGGAAACTAACGTAAGAACAGAAAACCAAATACCCTGTGTTCTCATAAGTGGGAGCTAAATGATGAGACTACATGGACACATAGAGGGAAATAAGAGACACTGGGGATAACCAGAGGGTAGAGGTGGGAACTGGGAGAGAATCAGGAAAAATAAGTAATGAGTACTAGGCTTAATATCTGTGCGATTAAAAAAAAAATCAGTACAACAAACCGTCATGACACAGGTTTACCTATTCCACAAACTTGTGCATGTATACCGGAACATAGCAAAAAAGTTTCAAAAAGAAAATCAACTGAATGAACAAAACTCACTGGCAATAGTAAGGACACAGAAAAACACAAAACACTGTAACACTGTAACTGTGGTGTGCAAACTAATCTTAAGTAGAAAAACTAAACAACTAACCCATGAAGAATAATGACTTACAACAGCTTTTCAAGATATAAATGTTACAATAAGATATAAATAGTAAAAACAAAAAATTAAAAAGTTGGGGGACAAAATTAAGACTTACAGTCTTTATTAGTTTTCTTTTTACTAGCTTGCTTTTTGTGTGTGCAAACAGGGCTAAGGTGTTATCATCTTTAAATAATGGAGTACAATATTATATTTGGAAGCCTCATGGTAATCTAAAAAAAAAGCATGTGATGAATAAACAAAAAATAACAAGCAAGAAACTAAACCATACCACCAGAGAGAATCGCCTTCACTGAAAGGAAGACAGGAACAAAAGAAAGTAGAAAGAGAAGACCACAAAACAATCAGAAGTTTATCCTAACTTACCAATAATAAATGGACTAAATTGATAGAATAGCATGGCTGAATGAATATATAAAAAAGACACAATGACCTTTTGCCTATAAGAAATATACTTCTCCAATAAAGACACACATAGGTGGAAAATAAAGGAATGAAGAAACATGTGCCATACCAATAGAAAATGAAAGACAGGCAGAGCATCTATACACATATAAGACAAAATAGATTTCAAGAAAACTCATTAAGAAGAGACAAAGAAGGTCACTATATAGTGATAAAAGAGTTCATTCACCAAAAGGATACAAAAATATTAAGTAAGTTTACACTCAGCATTGGAGCGTTCAGATACTTAAAGCAAACATTATTAGAGTTAAGAGAGAGAGATAAGCATGAATACAATAACAGCTGGGTAATTCAACACCCCACTTTCAGCATTGAACAGATCTTCTAGGCAGAAAATCAACAAGAAAACATCAGCCATTATCTGTACTATAGATCTAATGAATCTCATGAATATTTACAGAACATTTCATCCAATGGCTGCAGAATATACCTTCTTTTCTTTGGCACATGGATTATTCTCAAGGATAGGCCACATGTTAGGTTATAAAGCAAGTGTTATAACATTCAAAAATATTGAAATAATATGAAGCATCTTCTCTGACCACAATGGAATAAAACTAGAAATCAAAAAGAAGATGAATTTTAGAAAGTATACAAACACATGGAAATCAAACAATACACTCCTGAATGACCAGTGGTCTATGAAGAAATTAAAAATAAAATTAAAAATTGTCTTCAAATTAAATAGAGACATAACATACCAAAACTTATGGGATGTAGCAAAAGCAGTACAAAGTGAAAAGTTAATAACTCTAAGTACATACATCAAAAAAAGAGAAAAGCTTGAAATAAACAAGCCAACAATGTATCTAAAAGAACTAGAAAAATAAGAGCAAACCAAACCAAAAATTAGTAGAAAAAAAGAAATATTAAAGACCACAGCATAAATAAATAAAACTGAAAAGAAGAAAACAATACAAAAACCAATGAAACAAAAAGTAGTTTTTTTGAAAAGTTAAACAAGATTGAAATACCTTTAGTAAGAATAACTAAAGAGAGAAGACCAAAATAAAATCAGAGCTTAAAAAGGAGACATTACTACTGATACTGCAGAAATCAAAAGGATCAATAGAGGCTACTATGAGCAACTATATGCCAATAAATGGAAAAATCTAGAAGAAATTAACAAATTCCTAGACACGTGCAACCTACCAAGATTGAACTAGAAATTTTGTATAAATTTTTGTATTATGTAAGGTATGGGTCCAACTTTATTATTTTGCATGTGGATATCCAGTTGTCTCAGCCCAATTTGTTGAAGAAACTATAATTTTTCATTGTACGGTCTTGACACTCCTGTTGAAAATCAATTCACCACAGTTGTATGGATTTCTTTCTGCATTCCTAATTCCATTCCATTGACCTGTATGTCTATGCTTATGTCACTATCATTTTTTTTATTACTATAGCTTAATAGTAACTTTTGAAATTTGAATGTGTGTGTCCTCCAACATTGTTCTTTTTCATCATAGTTTTGAATATTTCAGGTCTTTTGTAAGTAAATATAAATTTTATGGTTTTTGTTTTGTTTTTCTACTTTTCATTTGTACAAACTCATGGGACACATGTGCAATTTTGCTACATGCATAAATTGCACAGTAGTCTAGTAAGGAATTCTAAGCTATCCATCACCCAAATAGTGTACATTGTAGCCATTAGCCAATTTCTCATTATTCTCTCCCTACCACCCTCTCACCCTTCTGAGTCTCCTTTATTTATTATTCTGCTCTCTATGTCCACATGAACACATTTTATTTTTCTATTTAAAAAAGAGGCTGCAAACTTTTTATAGGGATTGAATTAAATCTGTAGGTTTCTTTGTAGAGTATTGCTATACACCAAATATAAAATTCTACTTCTCTTAAATGATTGATGTACCCCCAGTTCCTTGGCCAAGTCCATTCCAAAGTTAACCTGAAAATCTAGCTTAGACCCTCCTGAAAATCTAGTTCAGGGAGGGTCACACATACCTTATGCCCTCCTCTGGAATTCCAGCAAAGCTGACCAGTTTTAACATTTAAACAGAGATTTTAAGACTGACAAAGCAGACACTTTTTAGCAATGAGACAACAAATTTCAACCTGGCTTTAATATAGTGTCTCATGAAAGATAGAAGGTTATGAAAGAAATTGAAATATTTTACCCCAAAATATATTTCTTTGATAGGTACTACAGTGGCCCTGTAAAGTTGTCTCTTTTTGGGAAAATCTACATTCTGTAGAGACTTCTCTTCCTTTTCAGGTCTTTTCCCTGATTCAGAAGAGGACTAACTAAAGGTCTGGCAACTTTGTAGATCTCATAAGAGTTCTGAAGCTTGGTTTCTGAAGTCTTCATCTGCATGATAAAACCTTGGTCTTCACAACCTCTAATCTTTTTTTTTTTTTTTTTTGTCAGATACAAGAATGTTCATCACTGCTTTATTTTTGTTATTCAAACATACAAGAAGAAAATAAATGAAACGTCACAAGCATGAAAATATCTAAGTAAACTATACAGAATCATAAAATGTTGAACATGAAGACTAGAGACTTAGATGTTGGCTAAAATGTTAGGTGTAAAAGGAAAATTAAAAGGGTTCTGTAATTATTAGAAATGTATAAATGCAATCAGTCTGGAAAAATATACTTGAATGTTTTAAAGGGCTTCTTTGGAGTAAAGACTAAAACGCATTGCTTTATCAGTTTTACTTTTCTGAATCTTCAGTAATGACATATTACTTTTAAAATTATAAAAATTTTATCTCAGTGTTTGAAATAATTACTGGTAAATCATGTATGAAATATGGCATAAGAACATGACTATAAAGAGAAATAATGGTATTAATACTCATAATTGTATTATACTGGCATTGAAATAGAAAAGTCAGATACATTTAATATGTAGCGTTTCTGATTTTTTTTTAAATTATACTTTAAGTTCTAGGGTACATGTGAACAATGTGCAGGTTTGTTACATATGTATATGTGAGCCATATTAGTGTGCTGCACCCATTAGCTCGTCATTTACATTAGGTATATCTCCTAATGCTATCCCTCCCCCCTACCCCCTCCCCACAATAGGACCCGGTGTGTGATGTTCCCCTTCCTGTGTCCAAGTGATCTCATTTTTCAATTCCCACCTATGAGTGAGAACATGCAGTATGTGGTTTTCTGTTCTTGTGATAGTTTGCTGAGAATGATGGTTTCCAGCTGCATCCATGTCCCTACAAAGTACATGAACTCATCCTTTTTAATGGCTGCATAGTATTCCATGATGTATATGAAAAAATGCTCATCGTCACTTGCCATCAGAGAAATGCAAATCAAAACCACAATGAGGTACCATCTCACACCACTTAGAATGACAATCATTAAAAAATCAGGAAACAACAGGTGCTGGAGAGGATGTGGAGAAATAGGAACACTTTTACACTGTTGGTGGGACTGTAAACTAGCTCAACTATTGTGGGAAACAGTGTGGTGATTCCTCAAGGATCTAGAACTAGAAACACCATTTGACCCAGCCATCCCATTACCGGGTATATACACAACCTCTAATCTTAATCCAGACATTTCTTTCAACTCTTTCATCCAGTTTCTAATCATAAAAAATTTGAATCTACCTATGGCCCAGAAGGCCCCCTCTCACCCCTACTTCAAGTTGTCCCCCCTTTCTATACCAAACCAATGTACATCTTACATGTGTTGATTGATGTCTTATGTCTCCCTAAAATGTACAAATTCAAGCTGTAGCCCAGTCACCATAGGGAAATATTCTCAGGACCTTCTGTGGCTGTGCCATGGGTCATAGCTTTATATTTGGCTCAAAATAAATCTCTTCAACTATTTCACAATGTTTGACCCCTTCCGTCGACATTGCCATTATAAAAGTATAGTCTTTTAGTACACAAACATAGGGTATCTGTTAATTAATTTAGGTCAAATATAATTTCTTCCACAAAGTTTTCCAACATTCTGTGCATAAGTCTAACAACTCCTTCAAGTACTTCTAAGCATTTTACTGTTTTGAACCTTATTGTAATAAAATTGTTTTCTTTACTTTTTCTTTCGAATGATCATTGTGACTAATAAGAAAACTAGTTTTTGCATGTTGATTTTGTACCTTAAAATTTTTCTGAATTCATTTATGTATTCTAATTTTTGCAAGTTGTTTGACACTTTTTAGATACAGAATCATGCTATCTGCAAATAGAGATTGTTTTACCACTTCTTTTTTTTTTTTTTTTTCTATTTGGATGCTTTTTATCTCTTATTCTTGCCTAATGTTACTTCCAATATTATGTTAAATATATGGTGAAACATAGCATCCTTGTCTTCTTCCTGATCTTAAGGGGAAAGATTTCTGTTCTTAATAATTAATGTAATGTCACTTTTTTTCTTTTGTATATGCCCTTTTTCATATTGAGAAAGCGTCCTTCTGGTCCTAGTTTGTTGAGTTTTATTATGAAAAAAAGGTTTTATTTTGTCAAATGCTTTTTATTCTGCAATTGAGACGATTATGTGCTTTTTTTCCTTTACTCTATTAAGGTAGCATATTGCATTCATTGATTTTTTATAAGCTGAACCACTCTTGCACTCATGGGATAAATCCCAGTTGTTGATAGCATATAATCCTTCTAATATGCTGCCTCATTTAGTTTGCTCGTATTTGTTGAAAATGTTGCAACTGTACTAATAAGGGCTATTGCTCTGAAGTTTTCTTTTCTTGTAATGTTTTTCTGTCCCTTTGGCATCAGTATAATATTGGCCTAGTGGAATCAGATGGGATGTGTTGCCCTCTCTTTTATTCTTTTGGAAGAACTTTTAGTTACTATTTTTAATTGCCTTTTAAGTGAATCATACAATTTACTAGTGAAGCCATCCAGTTCTGATATTTTTTAAAGGTTATTTTTATTTTAATTAAAAGGACCTGGATTAAAACTCTTCCCTTGTTACAAGACTTTTAGATTTCTTTTTTTAATAGTATTGGTAGTTTCTGTGTTTTCAATACTCTGTCAATTTCATGTAGGTTATATAAATGTTGGTGTAAAATTGTTTATAATATTCTAAGTATATTTATTTTTTAAGGGAGATAGTACAATTTCTGCATTCATTTCTCATTTAAGGAGTTTGAGTCTTTTTTTCTAAGTAAGTCTTGCTAAATGTTTATTTTGATAATATTTTTTAAAGAACTAGTATTTGATTACATTGATTTTGTTTAATGCTTTTTCTAGTTTCCAATAATTTTATCTTTAATCTTTATTATTTTTTTCCTTCTGCTAGCTTAAAATAATTAAAAACATAACTCAGAAAGGCATTTTTCTACCCATGTTTACTGCAGCATTATTCACATTAGCAAAGAGGTAGAAACAAACTGAATGTCCATCAATGGATAAATTAATAAAGAAACTGTATTAATATTATGTACACACAGTAAAATGTTATACAGGTTTAAAAAATAAGAAAATTCTGTCACATACAATTCTGCAACATGGATTTTGAGGACATTATGCTAACTGAAATAAGCCTGTCACAAAAAGACAAATTCCGCATAGTTCCACTTATGTGAGGTATCTTAAGTAGACAAATTCATTGAAGCAGATGGTAGAATGGTGCTTGCCAGGGACTGGGAGAAGGGGGAATTAGTTGCAGTTTGATTGGTAGAAAATTTCAGTCATATGAGGTGAAAAAGTTCTAGCAATCTGCTGTACAACAGTGCACAGATAGTAACAATAATATACAATTAATATTTGTAAAGAAGGTATACACCACATCATGTGTATTACAAGAATTTAAAAAATTAATGCTCAATACATAAATATATAAATAAATATTCAGTCATATTAGTATAGATTTTTCTCACCCATCCAAAATTTCAAATCAGCCAAGCAGAAAGCATCATGTTGCTAAAAGGAGTGATATAATATAAATGTCTCAAATTCATAATTATTTTGACTAAATTATTCAGTTAACCAAAAAATTCAGTCCAAAGAAAGGGCATATATATTGATTCAGTCTTGACCTGTAGATAAATAATAAAACAGTAAAATAATAATAATAGTTAATATTTTCTGCAATTACTAAATATCAAGTAAAGTTATAGCATTAAATGTTCTACAGACATTTAGATTTAGTTTGATACTGTTTTTTACTGCCTTAGTGTAAAATCAGAGTATGTGTTTGAGATCACTTTATGTGGTAAAAATTACATAGCATGCAGTGCACAATTTTGACTTTTATATTTTTTTAAATTTTTTGACCCTTTTTAAGAAAGCTTATTAGCATTTAGTGTATCACATTGTTGTGCAACAATTACCACCACCACCTACAAAATATTTTCATCTTCCCAAGCTGAAACTCCATATTCATAAAATATCTCCCCATTCTACACTTCCCTCAAGACCTAGATATCCCCAATGTATGAATTTGACTACATTACATACCTCTTCTATTTTGTAGCGTATGTCAGAATTTTGTTGCTTTTTAAGGTTGGAAAATACTGCATCATGTGTATGTACCAAATTTAGTTTATCTGTTCATACTTGATGAATACTTAGGTTGCTTCCACAGTTTGTCTATTGTAAATAATGATGCTATGAATATATGTGAACTAATATCTGTTCAGGTAACTGCTTTCAATTATCTTTGGTATATAACTAAAAAAGGAATTGCTAGTAATTCTATGTAGGCTTTTTTTTGGTTCCATATGAATTTTAAGATTGTTTTCTAGTACGGTGAATAATGATGATGGTATTTGATGGGAATTACATTAAATTTATAGATTATTTTGGCAGTATCTTCATAGTTACAATATTATTGATCTTACCTATCCATAAGCGTGGGATGCTTTTTCACTTGTTTTTGTCATCTATGATTCTTTCAGCAGTGTTTTGTAGTTTTCCTTGTAGACGTCTTTCACTTCCTTGTTTAGATATATTCTTAAGTATTTTATTTTATTTTCTTTGCAGCTGTTGTAAAAGGGGTTGAGTGCTTGATTTGAGTCTCATATTTAATTATATATTATGTGAGTCTCAGATATATTTATAATATATGTGAGATGGTTTGGCTGTCTCTCCACCCAAATCTCATCTTAAATTGTAACCTCCATAATTCTCATATGCTGTGGAGGGACTCAGTGGAAGATAAATGGATCATGTGGGTGATTCCACTCAAACGGTTCTCATGGTAGTGAATAAGTCTGAAGAGATCTGATGGTTTTATAAGGGGTTCTTCCTTTAGCTGGGCTCTCATTGTCTCTTGTCTGTCACCAGGTAAGACATGGCTTTTGTCTTCTGCCATGATTATAAGGCCTCCTTAGCCACGTGGAACTGTGAGTCCATTAAACCTCTTTCTCTTTTTTTTTTCTTTCTTTTTTTTTTTATTAATATTATACTTTAAGTTCTAGGGTACATGTGCATAACGTGCAGGTTTGTTACATATGTATACCTGTGCCATGTTGCTGTGCTGCACCCATCAACTCTTCAGCACTGATCAACTGGTCATTTACATCAGGTATAACTCCCAATGCAATCCCTCACCCTCCCCCCTCCCCCCTCCCCATGATAGGCCTCGGTGTGTGATGTTCCCCTTTCCGACTCCAAGTGATCTCATTGTTCAGTTCCCACCTATGAGTGAGAACATGCGGTGTTTGGTTTTCTGTTCTTGTGATAGTTTGCTAAGAATGATGG